>NC_133978.1:31980000-32280000 GCF_047716275.1 Strix uralensis
TTAGTCTGGAGAAGAGGAGGCTGAGGGGAGACCTCATCGCCCTCTACAGCTACCTGAAAGGAGGTTGCAGAGAGCTGGGGATGAGTCTCTTTAACCAAGTAATAAGCTATAGGACAAGAGGTAATGGCCTCAAGTTGCACCAGGGAAGGTTTAGACTGGCTATTAGGAAGCATTTCTTTCCAGAATGGGTTGTTAAGCATTGGAATGGGTTGCCCAGGGAGGTAGTGGAGTCCCCATCCCTGGAGGTGTTTAAGAGTCGGGTCGACATAGCGCTGAGGGATATGGTGTAGTTGGGAACTGTCAGTGTGAGGTTAATGGTTGGACTAGATGATCTTTAAGGTCTTTAATGTCAGCAGATGCCCTCTCAAAAAGCAAATGTTTCCACTGTAGTCTGCAGTGCCCTGCTCCTCCCTGGAAAAGCATGCAGGTAAATTACAACCAAACCAAATACCTCAGACAAACATCAAATATAGCTCTGCTTTACCACATAGCATTCAGTTGAATGCTTCAAGATGACAGTCCCGCACCAAGCCACATCTCTAGCTGCATTATTGTCTTCACAATCAAATGAAGTTACATTTAAATCCGTTACCTTTATTCACTCCTATGAAGTCATCATAATGGCTTGTGTTGTGAATATGTTCTCCTTAGAAACAGATTGTGAGATACACTTTTCCCTATATTATGAGAATGGGGGAGAGAGTGAGAGGCTGAAGTTTCAGTGAGTAATCTTACTCAGATACAGAAAGAAAAGTGTGCCAAGAAAACAAGTGTCTTCCAAAGCAACTTAGTTTGTGTAATAGAAAGAAGAAGAGAAAGATGGGTTAAAGATTTTGCAACAGGTTTGAAAATTCTTTCCTCAAAGTTAACTGAAAAAAGGACCAACTGCCACTAAATGAAATCACCCCTCATTTTTATTCATGATATATTCTAATTTGATTGTTAACAACCTGACCTAATATGCCTGGCTATTTATATATATTTTTTTGAGAATGATTCTGTTAAATTTCCTGCCCACAGACTTTTTTCTAACACAGATGAATGGAGAATTTGAGAACAGAAGCCACTTAATCCAGGAATAGTAGCTGGATGACAGTAAGGGTAATGTTATAACATGGGTAATAACTGAGGGTACATCATGTTCATGTTCTCTATGCTACTCTGAACAATAGATGCATCAAGAAAATATGATGTCATCACTTGAGAACATACATCAGGTTAAAGGGTGAATTTAACCAATCTCAGGTACATGATTTACATTTAAGACTATGAGAAGTGAGGATTTAAACCTACATCTTTGAAATCAAAGTCCACAGCATAATAAAGAACTGATTCAGAACATTTTAAATGTTTCTTAGGGGAAAACACAGCTCAATCAAAAACCAAAAGAAACACTTTGGGTAAAAGAACTGATTTATCAAAAAAGTTTTTTTAGATGGAGAGAAAAGGGCATGCATCTTAACGGCTGCAAATGAATCATGACCTTTTCACTCTATTTTTTCTCCGTTCTCTGTGCTTATAGCCAATATATTAAGAAGCATAAACCAAAATATTCAGTTCCAAGAGATCTGAAATGAAATACTTATCTTTCAAAACTTTATATCTCTCCATCTGAATTCAGGATTAATTCTGAACAGGGAAAAAATAACATTCAAAATCCTTCACAGAATGGAATTTCTTACTTACAACATAGTTTCCTGGCAAAGTCCATTGCTGAGATGTGGTAGCAAAACTCTGGAGTCCTTAAAATTGTAGCCTACTCACACACTAACAAAATGCATAATTACTGAAATAGCAAACTGGGAAGGGGACTTAGAAAGAAGACATTCTTTCCACCTGGAAAGAATTAGAAAGAAGCCAACAGGTTGCTAGAAACATCACTGAGCTTTATTTCGTTTCACTGCAGATCCCAGAACTACAGCATTTAGCAAAGATTCAGGAAAATACTCAGGTTTTTCAGATGTGTCCTCAGTCCAAGTCTTTTTGAGGGCTCTTCAGAGACGGCAAACCTGAGTCACAATCTTTCTTGATGAAGTAACAAAGCTGTCATCAGATCTTAGGGAAAAATGAACCGTTTAGGTCAAATGTGTAATAGAGTACAGCTAATGCTTGTGGCTTATTTATTTTGTTTTTCCTACAGATTTTCTCTTGCAGCAGAGCAGGTGGAATGAGAAATGCATGATGAGAAGTTCACAGAGTCACTACAGAATTTGTTGTCTTCTTGAAGTGAAGGGGAGTGCAGAAAAAATGTGACAACCTCATCTTCCCTAATATCAGTTACTTGATTTCACAGGAACAAAAGGGTCACATTTTAAGAAACAGAGGCCTGACACGACTGGTGTGGTTGGAAGCTCTTCCACATCTTCCATGTAGTAATGTAAAAGCCCAGACACAACTTCTTTAGGAACTTACTTTAAACGTTACCTTTGTCACGTACAGTACACTAACACTATTCAATATATTATAGAAGGATAAAGAGGAGTGTAACTTTACCTTTCCCTGTAAGCCTTATATGAGCAATTTATAAGGTAAGGTAAATGCTTTCAAAGTCATGGCTGTTCAGCATAAAAAAGTAAAAAACAACCTTCTTCTGATACTCTGAATGTCTGAGTCTATTTGAATGAAATCAGCGGGGTTTACTGATTGAGATTAAGTACTGAAAGGCTGAGCTGAATTAAGAGGAAATGTGGAAAGAATCAAACATGCAAGGCCAAAATCCATTACAGCCAATGACTGTATCTACCTCAGTGAAGAATTTTCCTTATAAACTATTGATTTTTGCCTTCTTCACCAAAAGCAGTTCCCGTTTAAGTATCATTCAAAAGCTGTGATAAAATATGACAGATTGTTGTCAATTATATTCATTAACCCCAATTGAGGAGGGAAAAAAATCTTTACATCAACACCTGTAAGAATTCAAAGTAAGATCTTGAGTAAGGCAAAGCTTTAAAAAAAATTAAGGAAATAGGGGATCAAATCATTATTATTTCCACATTACAGATAAAATCTAGAAAGAGCACCCTACAGGATGGCAACTACCATGGCCATGTAAAATAATGAATTTATAAGCCAGAGGATCTGGGTCTTGTGACTGTGATTCATGATCTGTTCTGAAATTAAGCCACAGACAGATTTAGCCATTTAAGTGATATAGCTATATAGAACCACATTTAGAACCACACTTCAGCCTTAGAGTTGAAGCTGTTAACCTTTCCAGATGCCATAGCAGAATCTGACAGGTATCATGAATCATAATTCTCAATTAAGATTATTAACATAAACTCACTCTGGTTACAATTTATATTACCTGCTGTAAATCAGCACACCCTAAAAATGTACAGACTCTCTGTTCAGTTGCTGCAGAAGTTCTCACCAGTCACCAACGGACTGTTGTCCACTGCTTATAAATAAAGTCACTTTGCCAAAATTCAGTGACTTCTTTTCTTTTTAGCAAAAAGAAATTGAAGGCAGAACTAATTTCAGCCTAGCCTAGGACATGACATTACCATTTTAATATATTTGTAGTCAAGCCTAATAAGATTATCAGTTGGGGTTTTTTTTTGTTTTTTAAAGGTACTAAAAGAATCATATCTAATCACAGAGGAAATGACAGTATTCGGCCACCACCTGGATCATCTAACTATTCTTTCAAGTGTTATCAGATTTCAGTGCAATCACATTCAAAAGTCTTTGCAGATGTACTGCTGAAGACCCTAAGTAATTTAAAAATCTACTCTGAAATGTTTCTGTTTTAGATTTGTCATATAATACTGTGACAAACTTTATATTTCTACATGCTAAATATACTGTGATATAAATGATGAGTAGTTTGAGAATGGCTTTCAGGTCCTTTAAGTTCCTAAATTCTCTGGACTTGCATCCCTTGAAGCTTTCTATAATTCCTACCTTGCCTCAATCAGATGGCTCTACTTTCTGGAAGTGGCTTCACTCAGCTAATACTCATTTTTTATGGGATACACAATGTCATTCGTTATTACCCAGAAGACCCACTCTCTTCTAAAGTAGAAAATATTGTGACAGATTTTATTCTTATTCAGAAACTATTAATGCTTGTTTACTTTGTAAAGTATCTTACTAAGTTTTAGGAAAGGTTCAGTGTTGATATTTTCAACATACAGTCTGTTTTTATGTAAAATTTTTAATGCTGGGAAAACTCTGGTGCCTTTGAAAACTTATTATGGGGAAGACTTAAATGATTTTTGTTGGAGTGGAACTGAAGGACATTTAGTATGCTCTTATTGCTTCTAGAAAAATAGAAAAAAATGCTTTTTGACCTGAAGAATTTACTGTTGCAGTAGTTCCACCGTCATCAGTTCTTAGAAAAACATCCCAATTCTGATTTGTGTTTTAAGGATCATCACTGCATACTTAAGCAGATCCAATGGATCATTATGATACAATATAGTGGCGTCACCACTGTGTATTATGCCATGATAGGAAGTTCCTTCTGAGGTAGTACAATAATGAGGACACATCACAAAGCCATTTGATGGTTTTGTCTTATTGCACATGGAGATGGATACAGCAGTTCAAAATTCCCTTTCCAGTGCTAAGTCTACTGTGCAAAATCTTGGCCAGGTATTCCTCTTTTCAAGAGAGGAAAAAAAAAGCAGAGGAACAAGGCATAAATTGTAGTGACAGAAAGGACTATTACTATAAATTGACTTGATCATTCTTCCAAGGGAAGCTCATTATTTCTGATTGATCTGACTTTTCAGAAGGACCTCTTGTCCTTATTTGAGGCCCTGTAGTGATGAAAAACTTACCATACTTACAAATGAGTTGTCCTAGCAACCATTTGCACTTTATTTCTAGATTAAGTGTAACTTCAAATTCCAGCCCCTAAATTATTTTACATCTTTACCTCATTCTTCCATCTTCTCTCCATGGAGGTTTTTTTAGAGATTGTTAAACTCACCTCTTAATTTTCTTCCAAATAACCCAAAGACCTTAAGCTTTTTAATCTCTCATTTATAAGATGGCCTTTTCCATACCTAAAATCACTGCTATTGCTGAAGCTATCCAAACTCACTGGGCTTTTTAAAGAACTTGCCTCCACATTGCCACTACAGTGACAATCTGATGGGCTCCAGAGGTTTTAAGGATGGCTGGGGGAAAAAAAAAAAAAAAGAAAAAAAAAAAAAGTGGCAGAAACAATCAGGAATTATACAAAATTGAGAAGCTGGTGTGAAGGTCAGAAAATATCTGCAAGCTAACATGTGTGGGCCACTTGGCAGTAGGGAAGTAGTTCCCATGGTAGGAGCACAGAGGGCAACTGAGCAGGGGAGCAGTCCCATGCTAGTAGTTCTCTCAGGAAAGAATGCGTAGATAGGGAAAGGAAACTGAAGGTGTTGGTATGGGGACATAAAACAGTTGTAGCCTTAATGGAAAGTTTTTTCCATGTATCTAAGACCCCACAATTACAAAACAGAAGCACAACAAACAGCCTATAAAATTGTTTTCTGCAAGAAGAATCTACCCATCCATTACTGTAGAGCTGATAGGGAAAAGGTTGGGTTTCCGAGGAACTGCTCTTCTGGCAGCTAGAGAAACATACAGAGCAGTGACTGGAAAAGAAGACAGCAGAAAATGAATACACATACATCCATATATCAGTAGATTTCTCATAGGGCATATGTACTTGTGCACATTTGGAGAGAGCATAAAAACTTGATGGCTACAGGATTAAAGAGTCCCTCAAGAAAATATATTAACTGGGAAACATTCACTCAGCTTCTAAAGATCTAGTGCTTACTGTAGAAAAGAATATCGAAGTATGCTTTAAGCATGACCTAAAATGAAATGTTTGAGAGAATTTTATGAAGAAATAGCATTACCAAAGACTTGATGACAGCAAAGCTCTGAAACCCTCTTTGACAACAAAACCAGGTCCTGAAGTTTTTTCATTTTGATCGCCACTGAGACCCTTTTTCTGTGACCCAGGTGTCCTTCACTGGAGATCCAAGCAAGCAAGTCTTTTATAGCCTTTTTGTCCTGACTGTGGTGCTTTAGGACAAAGGTACAGCAGGCAATTCAAAAGAAAAAGTAATTTTGTTAATAACCAGTGAATCCCTTTAAACAAATTTTCTGTCTGCAATTTGCTAAACATCTGTCAAGAGAAGAACACTGCCTTTTCCATATATATCATTTAATCTGCTGTAGCTGTGTTGAATCAGCAAAGCTTAGATGTGGCAGACTCCTTTCTTCCACGGACAAGCCTTCATTTACTCCACATACAGAGCGAAAATGAATTGCTCAGTTCCATGTAGATAGAAAGCATCAGGGAGCTGATTTAGATGAGACTTATTTCACAGAAAGCCAACAGCATCCCAAAAGAAACCAAGAAGAGTCAGCGCCAAATAAATGGGAACTTTCTCCGTGATAATTGGTCTGATATTTTTTCTAGTTTAACTGAACAACATAATTCATGTTTTGATTTAACAGAAGCACATTTTATAGACTTGCATTGAATGAAACTGAGCTATACTTCTTTATTTTCCTGTGTTGTTTTGCATGTGGCCCTAGACCTATCATCATCCCACCCCTAGAAAAAGAACAGAAAACTGAAAAGTAAAAACTTACTTGTAATACACAACCATGTTTTATCAGAGATTCCCTCAAACTCTTATCTACTTAAATCGACACCTCTGGCCCATCTGAACATATCTCCTTGCTTACTGTTGTGGTGGCAGAAGGATTTTCATTTGCCTTTGACCACTCAGTCCCTCTCCTTTTGGATTTCACAAGCAGGTCTTGACTGTTCTTCTCCTGGTTCATCTATGCTAACTTCCAGTCTGCAAGTGCTATAAGATCTCAGGGCTAACATGATGGAAAAAATTACTACTTACCAGGTGAGAGGTCTTACATCCACAAGTAACATGTTAAAACAAATGAACAAAAGAATAGGTGAATCTTATGTTATGAAAATATCTGTAGGCTTGGGATGTTGTCTTCTGTACAGGGTGGCAGTTAAATTTTTCTCCTGATTACAAAATCATGATAATATTAGTTACAGACTAAAAATGAGGCAATAAACATTACTCTGAGATAGTGCAAAGGACTTGCCAAAAAAAAAGGCTTAGGAGATTTCTGAACAAGGGAACTGTCTGCTTTTTTCTGTTTCTAATATGCCCATGAAACAAGAATTTATATGCAGGTTTTGAATAAAAAAAAAAAAAATAATCAAAACTAGCAAGATTGCATCAACAATATTCCTGACCTGCAACTCTGCAGACTTCTTATCCAAGCAGTAGAATGACAAACATTTACAAACTTACAAAAAACAACAGACCAAACCCCTGGTAGTTGTCAGGGGTGAACTGCATGGGGGCCGTCCCATGCAGAAGAGCCACTGCTCCCTCTCTGCCTCTCACCAACTTGCCTGCAGTGAACTGGCCACCCACTGGCTCATACCTGTGTTGGAAAGCAAAAGCTTTCTCTGACAATATCCACATGTATCAAGTAGCATTAGTTATGTCCAGCAACAGGTACAGCTGCTAACAGGGGCTTCATGTAATGACGTAATTTTATAGAGGATGCGTATGATCATAACAGCATATGATCACGAGATATTTCTCTATTCTTGGACTTTGACCTTATGGGTTTGGGATGCTGGACAAAATGCCCTGTTTTATTAACCTGTCATGCACATAAATAAATAAATATGGTTTTTAAAGATCATTTCAGTGGTTTTTAAATATATTTCAATTTCTTGAATGGTTCCTGTTTAAAGGTGAGGAAAGTACTACGTGTCCAACAAACTGAAAAGCCATAAAGTCAACAACAAAATATTTTTAAGCAGATAGCTTTGACAGATAGATTTCTGTGAACAAAAAAACTCCTCAGCAGTTTATTGTGTACCCTGCCAAATCATTTTTGCCAATAAAACATTTTATTTCCTGAAGCTACAGAGGCATTCTCTTTCACCACAGCATGTAGCCTGTTTTTCATATGCCAGTTTATCAAAAGCGATGTGTAGGCTTGCCCTGCTGCAAAGGAGACAAGATGTGGATGTGAAAAGTAAAGCAGGTGAATGTGAAGAAAAGGAGGAGAGAGAGAGAAGGTGACAAGGTTCAAATCCTTGGAAAATAAAAGAGCATGGAAACAAGGAAACATTTCCAAGGCACAGAAAGGATTGTCCTGTTTCTTATGCCAGGTGAGGACACTGCTTCTTCCTGAGAAAGTAAGACTGACCAACAGTCTGCTCACTTCTCAGGCCAGATAGGTGGGTGCTGAACAGGATCCATGTCACTGCCAGGCTCACAGGAGCAATATCATCAGTCACTATCACCAGAATTGACTGTTCTCATACTTGTTTAGATTATTTATGTTAAAACAATTAAGAGAAACATCTCTCAATCTTCTGAATTCTAAGGATTTTAGAATCTCTTCTCTTCCCTACCTAAAACCTGCCTGCCTTTTGCTAGGCAGAAGGAGAAGGCAAGCTGGTCATAGCTGCCTCCTCCTACATATGCCTGAGCTGACACTGCTCTATCACCTTGAGGTTAAGAAAGGAAAAGAGATGAGGGAGGTTTTACTACTCTCCATTAAAGTGTTTATCTCTTGCTGTGCTGTGTTTAAATGAGCTCATTCTGAAATTAAGTCACCATAGCAGACAGAATAGGAGAAAAAGACTCACATGAAACTTTGAAAGTTAGTAAACAAATAAGCAGAGCTGGACCCAGCTGGAGGTCTGGGAACCAACCATTCTCCAAGATGATGACTGAAGTCATCTGGGCAAATAGTGCCTGCAGATTAGGGACACATACTTTTATGAAAATGCTTTGCAATTCTCATTTTAAACATGAGCCCAAACCAAAATTCTGAGTTTCACCTTAGAGAAAATAATACAATACTTCAGCCAGTATGACTATATGAGAGCACTATAGGAGCTTTACCTGAACCCAGCACAAAATAGGCTGGTGATCAACAGACCCAGTCCCTCACAGTTGCAAGCTACCAAGAGAAGCCTGATTATACCTATTTAGACAAGCAATCTATGGCCATTGCAAGGAGCAGGTCAGTAGGTTTGAAACCATATAAAATGTTAGTCTTCTATGTTTTGAGAGAACAAGTGATATTTTAAAAAGCAAATAAGTGGTAATTTATAGATCTTTTCTTTTTCCAGGGAGTGAAAAATCAGTTCATGCTGTAGTTTGTCGGTGCGTAAGTGTCTGATGGGAAATAATTCTTTTAAAAGATGAAGGATTTCACTGCAGCCAAACAAGAGTGTTTTGTAGCAACGAGAAATGGTGCTTACACTGCAGGCTCCAGGGAAAGAGTAGTTGGCATTAGTCCATTGCCATATCAAATGCAACCTGGCAAAATAATTCCTGAAAGTTCCCCCTTGCTAGGTGTGAAAAGGGGCAGGGAAAAGCATCCCACATGTCTGATAAATAGTACTTGGAAATTGCTGACCTGTCTGAGGACAGTTTCCTGCTAGAGCTCTAAGCAGATCCTACCAAATTTAGAGAATGAAGTTACAAGGAAAACAAGAACAATAAATAGAAGAGGAGAGAAGCATCAGCAGTGAACAGCGAGGCCAATGTAATATACTTCTTGCTGTATTAAGCACGCTAAAGGCTGAAGTAGAACTCATTGGCCTTCATTGACTTCAATGAGCTTTTCATCAGCCCTTTATTGCAAATGTGGTTTAAAATGACAAGGAAATCTTAGAAGCAGTGACATTATATAATTGTGTTTAGAGATAGGATATTGCTTGTAAATAGCTTGTATGGCTTTTCGCAAATATCTAATTGAATTAAAAAGCTGAATAAGCTTAGACTTTATCTATAAGTTATAAATATTGTGCCAGAGAAGTTGACAGTGATGATGTGACCCCAGCAATAAGAAAATCAAGGCCATATTAGATGCTATTCACAGGCAATCTCGTATTGGGGATCAGGGGTATAAATTAGTATAGGTTCACTGATATCTAGAAAATAAGGCTGATTTACACCAGCTGAGGACTTTGCTTATGGTTACAAGTATTCATATTGGTCACTCATGGTCTTGTGCTTCTTCCAACATCATCATCAGCAAAATCACAGTTATATGGGGCATTATTAAACTCGGAGTCTGAAAAGTCTTCCTTAGGGATACAGCAGGAAACATGTACACCTGGCTTTTTTTTCTGATGTTTTTTATACCTTCTGTATTGGTCTTTTACACAAATGTAGAGTGGCAAAAATTACTTCTGGCAGACAATTCAACAGGGCCTGAAAGCCAGGACTTTGATTCATTTAACTGCATTGAAGTTAACTAAATTACACTGGCAGACATGACAGAAGGATCTGCTGCAATGTTTAGTGTCAAAACTGTTTGCAGAAAAGGTATGTCGACTTCTCAAAATAATAAAATAAGGAAGGGAAAGAAAAAAAAAAGTTAATATATCATAGCATAAACATTACTCCATCTCACAACCATGCAGGAGTTGTAAGATTGTTACCTCCAATTGTTTAATTTAGGAAAGACAACTTATTAAGTGTACAGGCTGACTCAACACAGATTTTGTTCTGCTTTGATTCCAATAGCTTTAATTTTACTAGATAAAGTACTTGTGTACAAATACAAGAAAAAGGACATGAAGTCTAATTCCTTACTATTGTAGGCATTAGCCCCATCATATCACTGCATTCATATATCTTATAAACCGCGTGTCTAATAATCATGTTTCTTAGACTCACTGTTTCTGTCAGGAGGCTGACCCACATATCACTCTTAGGATGACTGCAATTCTCAACTGTCAGTTATTGCTGATCCATCTATGTTCAATTGTTCCAGTCTCTCTGAGCCTTAAATTACTTCTCTCGTGTTTACCCCCAATAAAGAACACTCATATCCCTTCTCAGACTTCATTTGGTTAGAGCCCACATTAAGCGCTTTCAGTCTTTTCGTGCATGATAGGCTCTTCATTTGCCTGATTCATCCTCTCAGCCCTCTTTGCATCTGTTCTGACACATCAGTGGCTCCCAGTCAAATTGTGTTCAATGAATGCATCCAGATTTTCTCTCCAGCTGTCATCTCCACTTGGTGCCACCAGAACTAGTAGCAAAAATTCTGCTCGTAAATCCCTCTGTGCATAACCCTGTGCCTTGCTCTATTAAATTTAATCTCATTTCTATTACTTCAGTCCTCAAGGTCATCCAATTCTTCCGGTATGGTATTTCAGTCTTCCTCTGTATTGACAATATCTCCAACTTTGTGAAATCAACAAATTTATATAAAATGCTTCTACACTTTGTGCCAAGTTTATTAATGGAAGTATAAAGCAAGACCTATGCTTGAGGAATTCAATAGCAATCGTCTTTCAGTCCAACAGTTTGCTTTCCATATCAGCCCACTGTTATTTCTCTTTCAGCCATGGCTGATTTCTGTCTCTTCCAGTTTTAATAACTATCCTCGTGTCATTGTCTCAAAAGCTTTACTGAAGCACAGGGAATTAAATCTAAGGATCTTCACCCGTTTAAAGTTTGTCAGAGAAAAAAATGGCTTAGCTTCTTATGCTTTATCTTTGTGTGCTGGGTTTGTGTGTGTTGCAGGGTTTTTGAGGGAGGGTCCTACAGTGGTGGCCCCCTATGAGAAACTTCTCAAAGCTCACCTGGCTCCAAGTCAGACCCATTTCTGCCCCAAGGCTGGCCCAATTAGTGATGATAGCTACACCTCTGTGATAGCACATTTAAGAAAGGGAATCTGGGAAGAGGAGTTGGAGTTGTAAGGAGGAATTGTGAGGAGGATACCTATGCAAACACCAAGGTCAGTGGAAGAAAGGAGGAGGAAGAGGGGGAGGTGCGCTGGAGCAGAGCTCCCCTGTATCCCATGGTGAGACAGCACCCCGTGGAGGTCACCAGTTGAGCAGATGCCCATCTGCAGCCTGTGGAGGACCCCATGCCGGAGCAGTTGGCTGTGCCTGAAGAAGGCTGGGATTCTGTTGAAAGAATCTCCCACTTGTAGTTCAGCACTGGGAGGATTGCAACACATGGGACCGACCCATGCTGGAGTAGCTAGGGAAGCACTGTGATCCATGGGAAGGACTCATGTTGAAGAAAGTTTGTGGAGGCCTCTCCCATGAGAGGAACACCACGCTGGAGCAGGGGAAGAATGTGAGGAGTTCTTCCTGCCCTGAGGAGGAAGAAGCAGCAGGACTAACCCAATCCCCCATTCCCTACCCCTGCACCACTAGGGTGGGGAAGAAATAGAGAAATTGGGAACAGAGTTGAGCCCAGGAACAAGGGAGAGGTGGGGGAAAGTGTTTTTAAGATGTTGTAATGCTTCTCCTGCCCTATTCCATCAGTTAAACGTTGTTGTTAGTGTCTGAATTAAAGTTATGTTCTTTTTCTTCCCCTAATAAGTCTGTCTTTTGACCATAACTATAATGGGGTGAATCATCCCTGTCCTTATCTCCATTCCTGAGCCTTCTGCTTTATTTTCTCCTTCCCATTCCTGAGGGGGAAGGGGGGAGTGAGCAGCTATGTGGTTCTCCATTGCCCTCTGAGCTCAAACCATGGCACTTTGGTAAATCTTTACTGCCTTCACTCACTGGCAGTCTCTAAAATTTTTTCTGTTAAGTCTTTCATGAAAGCACACATCCTTTTTTTAGCTTTGTTTTGACAATGAAGGACCCACTTCTACATCAACAGTAGTGTAGTGGAGCCCTCATCTTGCAATTGTTTGGCAGACATCACTTTCCTTAGTTTTTTTTCTTTCCTCATTTTTTTTTCTTTCCTCTTATTTATTTATTTAGTACCTTGCCAGTTCAGTGAAATCCAGAATGCATTAATTTACAAGTCAAGAATCCCAAAACAGACCCTAGAAAGAAATCATCATGCAGCACAGGGACAGGGGAATGCACTTGCTTTGATGGAACACGCAGTCATTCCTTCCCTGCCAAACATAACATTGCATCAGCTCTGGCTTGCTACGTTGCCTGTTCAGGCTTTTTTGCTAGCTTAAAAGAAACAGGAGACAGCAGTTGGAAAAGCAGAGAGAGAGATATTTTACCTTCCATAGTATGATAGATGTGGATACACAAAGACTAGACAAAACCTAGCTCAGTACTGGATCTAAATTGGCAGAGGCCAGGATTTCCCCAAACTTCCAGATAACCAACACTGTCAGAGATGCAGTACAGTAAAAACTGAGGTATTACCATTCAATTCAGGAAACAGAATTGCAAATCTGTAATGGACACAACTATACAGATGACCTTCTATTGTTTCCTATGAATCCATATAATTCTACCTGTCTGAAAGGCCACTATCCACTTTCCCAATGGATTTATACATAATGCAATTTAACAGGACAAAAGGTTTTCTCATTGATTCTTCCAAATCTGGCCAATTGTTCTCATGAAGGTGAAAAATAAATATGTTGGGGCATTAATGGAATCAAAGTAACACATAATTTTCTGAACTAAAAAGTATATTCTGTGCCTGCTAACAGCGCTCAATTTTATTGCTGTTGAGTGTATTTCAATGTTGTATTTACTATAGCAACCTCTGAAGATGCTCTTCTGCTAGTAAAAGTTAGTTCTGTGCTTAGAATAATAATTTCGTAATAATGTCAAAACAGTGCAGGAGACCAACATCTTAGATAGGTAAGAGTTAAATACAAATTACTCAAAACAGGGATGAAAAGGAGCCAGTTAATTCAGGATCCAATCAGGCCAACAGAGCGCTGCACTAACAAAATACAAGCTGAAAGCCATACATCTTCAGAATTGTGACAACCCTTCCTTGATATGAACCATACAACTACTACTGCTCCTTGCTTTAAGACCGAACCCTTCCACAAAACATCCTTTGCAATAGTTGTTCTCTGGGCTCACTATATCAGCATTTCTCTGAAAAAATCCTTACTCTCCCTACCACCCAGCACAGCTGCGTAACAGGAATGTTGCATAGATTAGGCACAGACATTTTAATGCAGTGTTGTTTGGATGCTAAGATGTCTACAACATGGGTGGTTATCTTACCATACTTGTATTATTGATAGAGCCTTCATTAGTTCTTCCAGTCACAGTGCCACAATGGAGCATACTGATGGGGAAAGACTTAGATGTTGCTTGTAACAGTTGCTGAAAACAAATAGAAAGCTAAACTAAGCGTTTAGACTGATAGGAAATATAAGGTGACAGAAATTGATGTGATACAATCCACACACATTTTACAGGCTTGACTCCTAAGAGTAATTCACAGTTACGCAAACACTCTTGTTAACTCTGAGGAAGATGACTCCATTGCACAACTGACTTCTGAACTAAGTAATTTTACATTGTTTCATGGTTCTGGATCATGTGTTATAGAAATGGTACATTCATCTATACCACTTTTCAGGTTTAGGACCAAAGATTATTAATAATGTTGCGTTTCAAACAGGGTATATAATTTCTCCCAAACTTATTCTCAATAATGCAGCATTTCTGACTTTAGTCATTTTTAAATGATTTTAATTGCCTTGTGGGATTAATGGTTGAATAACTGCTAGGCAGTCTGGGACAATTAAGACTCCAGCCTCCAAAATACCCACATACCCTGGAAACTGGTTTTGTAGTGCCCTACAGGACCAACTTGGTCTAAAAATCATTGGGTTATGTGCAGGAATAGCCTCAGAGTTGCCTGTTCAGGCAGAGTTGCCTGATTTTCTACTTCCCATATGGCTCTGAGGTGACTTTTCTATTAAGACCATTTTGAGGGTAAACCCATCTGTACTCTCAAACTTTATCCTTGAGGATGCTCACAAGCATCCTGACCTGATTCTAGTACTCCATGTCTGTTCTGGCCACTTCTGTCCAGCCCTCCTGCTCCTAGGTCAATGTCACATGAGTAACTCCAGGAAACATTCTTGGTGAGTCCTTATATCTCCTGTCACAAGAGTGGCTAAGACAGGAGACAGGCCAGGTTTTGGCTATTTTACAGAAGTTTTTCAGAAGCCTCAATTTAAATCCAAGAAATATAGAATATAACAAACATGACAACAATATGATACCTGCAATTAAAATGTAAAACAACTAGTAGAGCAGAGTCCTGGAAAGAATTTGTCATCCCCATCTGTCTACATTGCTGGTCTTATATAAGGAACACTAGCTTTGACAGGGGAGGGTGCCTAGTTGCTCTGTGTTTCTACAACATGAAGCAGACAGCAAACCTGGTACATGACTGGTTTATGTAATTCCAGTGGTAATTTCACAACAAGTCTAATTACTGCAAGGTTATTCTAATTAATGATTTTACAGTACATCTGATTATGACAAGAACGATTATAAGAGTTGCAGTAATGTGGCAGATCAGTGATGCACTGCATAGTAAAGAAAGAAAATATACAGATTTTGTGATGAGGCAGGAATAAAACGATACTGTCATCTGACATCATTGTCAGATTTCTACTGGTAGCAAGACTTGCTGGCCAAGGGTATTGGCAATACTCTCCCTCATCATCCTAGTCACGCTCTTGATCTGGTGAGATGGGAACCAGATTGGGAAACCAATCTGTCTGAAAATTGTCCAGGGGAAAAAAAAAAAAAAATAATCTGGATGAGGCTGAGGAATCATCAACAAGCAGGAAAAGGAGGAAAATGCTTCAGCTGCAACTCCCTGCAAGGTATGTTCCTATGGCTGTATTCTCAAAGAGATCCAGTGCAGGAAAGACACAGGAGCTCATCTGAATGTCTCTGCATGATTAGGTCAGAGCTGCCAGGAAAATTAAAAAACTTGTAATGAAATCATTTGCACATTTTTTCTTCTTCACAGTAAAGGAGCACATCAAAGTTTGTAAATTGAAGAGAAGAAAAAAAACCAGTATGAAAACCATGAGGCATAAATTTATCACACAGAGGTCTGGAGAGTCAGATGTAGTTTGTAAAACATTAATGAATTTGCCCTTTCTTCATCACCTCTCTTACACCCGCTTTTACCTCCTGTTCTTACATTTCAGATACAACTTTGAGATTCCTTTCAGCACAACAGAAATGAAAGAGTGAAGTTGTGACCCAGACAGCAGAGCCAGGAGAAACATGTTCTGCTCAAGGGCATGAAAATGGATATTGATAGGTGTGACATTTCTTGTTTTTATAGTCATTATCATACATTTTTACTATGAAATCCTCTAAAGTAATTGCCTGAAATCAAGGCCCATTGTATAAGCATTTTAAAATATGAAATAAGCCATAACACTTGAAGTATAAAACCTCACAAATCTAAACAGACAGAGAATGCAGGAGAAGGGAAAGTATAAGGTCTTACTAAACTTTAGTGCCAGAACTGGAAACAGAGATCCAGTTTCAGAAGTGCCAGTGCAATGCACTACTCACTACTGGGAAAACCCCAAGCAGTTCATACAAGCAGTAAGTGTTACTTGTGGTAACAGTTTAAGTATATAAAAGTTAACATTTAAAGGGCAGTATTTATCACAGCAGATAACAGTTTCTCACCTGATACCGGAACATAACGATATTGAAAGCGTGTCCAAAGTTGTGAGAAAGCAATATTGAGAAAATATAGATTTCAGGGCAATTTTTCCAGCCCTCTCCCCTCCTGTGAACTGAAAATGTTTCAGGTAGAAAAGTTTAATTCACATCCATTCACTTTATGTTTTCATCCTTTAGATATCATTCATATTATTTTAATTTTGATTTCCTCCCCTTCCCAAATTATTTTTTACAATTGTACCATCCCCATGATTATTCTGCAGTAGCTCACAGGTTTTGTTACCATTTCCATTTTAGTATGTTGTTTCTTAGTAATCTGATAGCTTTTATTATGCTTTTAACAGGTATTTCTGCTCCAAACGTACAAATTTTAGGTTAATATCATGTTGTGCTTGCATAAGGTTAGTTGTAATTGTTGTTACCCCTGCAGCTGTTAGTAAGTTTAGGTCAGTAATGAGACTTTGACCTATGGAAAAAGCCCAACTCAAAGTCAGCCTAGATAGGCACAAGAGCATCTGAGCTTATCATGTATTACTTTTAAAAACAATAAGCAAATAACTCCCAGAGAATGAGACTTGTGGTCATTCCTAACCACCTGTCCTGCCCACCTGACCTGCAGTCATCCACCATATGACCTGTGGTTTCTTCCTAACCACCAAGGACAAGTATTTATAGGAACATTTTTTTGGTTCCGTAGAAAGTAACAAATGTTTTTCAAATGTTTACCTGCAGTCCTGAAAGAGCTTCAATCAATAAGGGTCTAAGGTCCTGCCATACCATGTTAATTCTGATGCAAAACCAGACAATGGTGCCTTTGATATAAATCATCATGCTTTTTACCTTTGTCCGTATTCTTCCCTTTGATTTTTATGTTCAGGTTATCTTGCCCATCTCACCCAGTTTCAGTAGTGTCAGCCATGACTTGTATTTGCAGGGACTTGTCATTCTCCAGCCCACAAACATAAGTTCTTCATGCATCTCTGTGTGCTTAGGTTTATCAAACATGTAACAGTTAGATGCCAGTTTATATACTAAATTGTTCTTATCAGAATTTCATTGTATTATATTTCCTTCTCAAAATGCATTTTTTTGCCAGTTACAGGTCTACTGGAGCAGGAAGAAAGCACCAAGGGTGCAGAAGCAAAAGGATTACTAAAGATATTCATCTTGGATTTAAAGATCAACACTGTAAGTATATGAAAACCAGAGATATGACACCAACTTATTAGTTGCCACTTCTCTTGACCTGTGTCTGATTTTGTGTGTGTTATCTTAGGGCATAACTTAAGTTGTAATTGTTTGTCAAGCTAGTTTTGAAAGGGAACATGTTACACGTGAAAATTTGTATGGATGTTACTTTTTGTCAGATCTTTTTGTTAGGCTGAAGATTTCAATAAACATTTGATTTTTATTTATATATTTGTCTTTAAAGTTATAACTAACTTGTAGAAATATACAGCTGCTGTCTTCCACCCTATACAAACTGAGTTATACCCACATTCTTAGCCAAGTAACCCTGTGTTAATGATCTGAACAGATTTGGTGGGATTGATAAATCTAGCAAACAAGTAAATACTTGTGTTATTTTAAGATGATAATTCAGCAAAGAGGGTGTTTTTTGATACAAAAAGCATGGATATACTGAGCCTGGCAGCTCAATAGATGTCTTTTCTTGTGAGGCACAGAACAGACATTCAGAAAAGCTGGAGAACCTTTTTTCTGTGGGATTAACTGGATCCTGAAGAGGAGATAGAAGGTCCCTAAAAGCAGTTTCTGAACCAGAGCTCTTGTTAGGTGCTAACTTCAGGAGGTGGGAACTGATCTCCAGCAAGAACAAATACAATCTCGCTCCTTATTCATACTCTGTGACCTGGACTTTGAGTGAAGTATTCCTCACCATCAGAAAACCTATGGAGTCTATTTTTGTTGACAGTGAGAACTGACTTAGTACTTGAGTATCATATACCCACACTCCCCAAAACTCCTCTTGTGAGTCCTGCCAGGGTAAATTCAGTCCTCTATCCTTGGGAAGGACACACCCAAGCCTTGTGAAGCTCACACAAACGCCCACTTCACCAGTAAACAGAGCATCACAAAATGCCCAGCAACAGAAGAAAAAACACGTTATCTGTCTTTAAAAGCACAGACAAATGAAAGAGTACTGTCAGCTTTTATTTTCACTGCATTTCACCATGCCTTTGTTATACAGAGAAATACCAAGTCCATCCATTGCAAGAGACCAGGAAGAGAGAAGAGGTTATGGTGTGCATAACCTTTGATAACAGAATATGTACATAGTCCCTTATCCAGGACAAAAAGTAAAAGCTATTTTCCTCTGTTGGTGTTGTTTCAAACGGGTCCTAGTTTTAGTAATCCTAAACATCACATTCTCCTACTGTGGGGAAACACAAAATGAGGTGGGAAGGAGAATACAAGAGGTGTATGAAAGGGTGGGGATAGTATGCTAACATCCACTGGGATGGAAACATGTTTGCTCATACATTGTCTGGGATCGAGTCTCCGCCTCAGAAGTAATGGTGAAAAGGTCTATACTATTCTTTTTTTTATGGAGAACATAGGCATAGTAACTTTCATCCTAATTTAAAATATTAATAAGTGAGAGAATTGCAAAAGGAATATTGGTTTTATCATTTTGCCTCTCTTTGCTCAATCATTGTCTTTCTTCCCAGAAAGGAGCTAGACAGAGATATTTTTTACCAAAGCAACTTCCTAATGAACAGAAAAGTTCTAAAGAATCCCACCGCTTCAAAAAGGAACTTACAAACCAGTACCTATTTATTTGAGGAAAAAAAATCCCACAGAAAAATGTTCCTGTTTGATTAAAGGTTGTAAGAGGCCCTCTATCATCTGGGTATAATAACAAACAGAGAAGCCTTCAAATATACTTTAAAAATATTTCTATTTAATTTATCCCTGCCAGAAAAAGAAGAAGAAAACGTGTGGCTGACTAAAAAGAAAATTACACGTTACAAGTTTTTTAACTAAGTGTCAAATAATTATTAGGCAGGGATTTATTACAACTGACCTGTACTCATGAAGTGCAATACAGTAGCCTGGTCAGATCTACTCTAACACACATGCCAGCAATAATTGTAAGTACTACCCTTCTTCTTCACATTCACTCTATTTCCTCAACCTTATTCTCACTAGCTTCCTCATCTCCTGCCATGTTTCAGCTTGACATGTATCTAGTTTTATCAAGGAGTAGTAAGGACTTTTCTGAAGAAGTCTGTCAGACACCCACATTCCAAAACTACTGACCCATAGGAAAAACAAACATCAAAAATAACGTAGATGGAATTAGAGGCAGGGGCATATCAAGAGGGCACTAGACCTACATAGATCAGAAGCAGAATCCCTCAGCTCAGAGGTAGTTTTGCAGCTTGGGGTTTTCATTTTCTGAGGTATTTTTCACCATTCAAAAGTTACTTCAGAGACTGGCTCCTCTGCAAAGACTTCAAACCACTTCAGTGTGTTTCAAGTGTTTTTCAATCTGCCACTGTCAGCAATATATGTCAAAACTTGACTTTAAAAGTTCTTGTGACAGGCACGAAAGAAAACGTAAACGGCAAACTGAAGCACAGAGATACAGTTTGTCTGCAAACACACTTTCATAATTTTAAAGGAAACAGAAGATTTTGCTGCTCCCTCAGTACACTCGGAAATGTGGTTGGTGTCTAATACAATGCCTTAGAACAGGGGAAGAAAATTATACAGAATCACAGAATTATCTAGGTTGGAAAAGACCTTAAAGATCATCCAGTCCAACCATCAACCCAACATTGACAGTTCCCAACTGCACCATATCCCTCAGCGCTGAGTCGACCCTACTCTTAAACACCTCCAGGGATGGGGACTCCACCACCTCCCTGGGCAGCCCATTCCAACACATAACAACCTGTTCTGTAAAGAAATGCTTCCTAATAGCCAGTGTAAACCTTCCCCGGCGCAACTTGAGGCCATTACCTCTTGTCTTATCGCTCATTACTTGGTTAAAGAGACTCATCCCCAGCTCTCTGCAACCTCCTTTCAGGCAGCTATAGAGGGCCATGAGGTCTCCCCTCAGCCTCCTCTTCTCCAAACTAAACAACCCCAGTTCCCTCAGCCGCTCCTCGTACGACCTGTGCTCCAGACCCTTCACCAGCTTCGTTGTCCTTCTCTGGACATGCTCGAATAATTCAATGTCCTTTTTGTAGTGAGGGGCCCAAAACTGAACACAGTAATCGAGGTGTGGCCTCACCAGGGCCGAGTACAGGGATAAGATCATTTCCCTGTCCCTGCTGGCCACGCTATTTCTGATATAAGCCAGGATGCCATTGACCTTCTTGGCCACCTGGGCACACTGCTGGCTCCTGTTCAGCCGGCTGTCAATCAACACCCCCAGGTCCCTCTCTGACTGGCAGCTCTCCAGCCACTCCTCCCCAAGCCTGTAGCGCTGCTGGGGGTTGTTGTGGCCCAAGTGCAGCACCCGGCATTTGGCCTTATTGAAGCTCCTACAGTTGGCCTCAGCCCATCGCTCCAGCCTGTCCAGATCTCTCTGCAGAGCCTCCCTACCCTCGAGCCGATCAACACTCCCACCCAACTTGGTGTCATCTGCAAACTTACTGAGGGTGCACTCGATCCCCTTGTCTAGATCATCAATAAAGATGTTAAACAGGAGTGGCCCCAAAACCGAGCCCTGGGGGACACCACTCGTGACCGGCCACCAACTGGATTTAACTCCGTTCACCACCACTCTTTGGGCCCGGCAATCCAGCCAGTTTTTTACCCAGCAAAGTGTGTGCCCATCCAAGCCTCGAGCAGCCAGTTTCACCAGGAGAATGCTGTGGGAAACAGTGTCAAAGGCCTTACTGAAGTCAAGGTAGACAACATCCACAGCCTTTCCCTCATCCAATAAGCAGGTTGCCCTGTCGTAGAAGGAGATCAGGTTTGTCAAGCAGGACCTGCCTTTCATAAACCCATGCTGACTGGGCCTGATCATCTGGTTGTCCCGCATGTGTTGTGTGATGGTACTCAGGATGAGCTGCTCCATCAGCCTCCCGGGCACTGAAGTCAAGCTGACAGGCCTGTCATTACCCAGATCATCCTTCTGACCCTTCTTATATATGGTCGTCACATTGGCTGATTTCCAATCTGTGAGGACTGCTGGTAAATGATGGAAAGCGGCTTGGCGCGCACCCCAGCCAGCTCCTTCATCACCCTCGGGTGTATCCCATCTGGTCCCATAGACTTGTGTGTGTCTATATGATGCAGTAGGTCACTGACTATCTCCTCCTGTATTGCGAGGGGGTCGTTCTCCCAGTCTCTGTCTTCTGGCTGAGGAGACTGGATTGCCTCAGTACAACTAGTCCTGTTATTAAAGACTGAGGCAAAGAAGGCATTAAGCACCTCAGCCTTTTCCTCATCACTTGTTGTCATGCTTCCTCCTACATCTAGCAGGGAATAGAGGCTCTCCCTGGTGTAATTTTCTATACTTGCCTAAAACTATAAGTCTCCGACTCATCAACAAACTAGAAATGCAAACACAGGCCTCAGTTTTCCTGTTAGACCCAAGACCAGACTTTGTCAAATAAGTGACAAATTATTCAAATACACCTGCAGATACAAGGACAACTGTAAAGCTGATCTGCATGCAACCAGAGTAAGATGATCCTCAGTATTCCTTTTCCACACATTATCATATTTTCTTTGTGCAGCTGGTTTAGAAATAAGGTCTTTTGCATGAAGGTTATCCAAATTAAGTTCCTAGATCACTGTTCCTAGAATAGGAGCCTGTTTCTCTCCAAACAGCTCTGTGACCTGAATGTACATTTAACAAAACATAGTTCAGAGGGGAGAATGCAATAGCTGCTTGGAACTGTATAGAATTCAAGTCTGATATTTTGAAACTTCTGCTTGATAATCACATTGGTTCCTTTAAAAACGTCAGTCCAAGTTATTCCTTACATTTATGGAAACTAAAATGTTTCATATGAAAGCACAAACACCAAGGTTCATTTTATTTCATCTTCTTTCCAAAAAGAAAGACTTTTCAGTTGGTCTCTTCCAAGAGCATCAGAGTACTTAATGCAAATTAGGTGCCTACCAGTCAAAGGGCAGCACTCAAAGCCTCAAGGAGCCCAGCAGCAGCAGGGCTTCAGGAAACCGTCAGTGCAGAGGTCAGAAGCAAAGTGTTCTAGAAATGGGAAAGAAATCATTTATGCAATCTACGGGTCTTATTGCAGTTTACAGTACTAGAAGAGGAAAGGCTGGGACTTCTGCTTATTCCAAACACTGAACGGTTATTGGACATTTAAACGGACAATGAAAAGCACTAAACATTGATGGAACAGTCCACCAGATGAACAGAGTATAATTTCTCCATGATATATTCAGTAATACATATATGTACATCCATATGTAATGTGCCTAAACCAGTAAACTTGTACTGAGATGAACTCATAAAACAGAGCGACTACCAGAGTAATGAATATACTATTTGCTTCACAGCAAATGATTCACAGCAGAG
The DNA here is from genome assembly GCF_047716275.1 of Strix uralensis. Taxonomy (NCBI): domain Eukaryota; kingdom Metazoa; phylum Chordata; class Aves; order Strigiformes; family Strigidae; genus Strix; species Strix uralensis. The sequence goes on from NC_133978.1 coordinate 32,002,974, forward strand.
AAAAAAAAGGATAAAATAAAAAAAAATATAATGCAACCTAATTTTTGTAGTGGAATAGTATTTCTAAAAGTATCAAAAAGTTGGAGGGAGGAGGTCAGGAACTAAGCTTCAGAAACTCAAAATTGATACAGAAAAAACCAAAACACAAACATTTGAAAATATGGTTTTAACCCTTTCCTTATGATTTATTGAGCTGTGTATCATGATTTTCAAACATTTGTAATGATACAGAGCAACCTAGATTTCTCAAGTAATTTTTTATGTTTCATGTAAACTATCAATGGTTCAAAATCCCTAACAATTACCTAGTTCCCTCCTAATATCTACCACACTTCTGACCTTTCTAACCTCTTGTACCAAGCTTTCTTATGGCTGTATATACATCATATAAGTATATGACTTATTTACACCATCAAATGAGTTCTAAAGGGAAATACAGTAAGAACAAGTGAAATTCAGATTTTCACTTTTGGGGAGTTTTCAACATTACATCACAGCAGGTAACATTTGGAGAAGAAAATTCTGAATTTCAGATTCTGAAGAACTGACAGTTAGCTAAGGTAATTCCAAATACTTTAAGTCACAAAGCTACAAAAATGTTGTTTGAAAGTAGTCTCTGGAGTCCAGCCTCCCACTTCAGATGGGATTGTCTTGAAAACCTCCATGAATGGATATAACAAAACTTCTCTTGATAAACAGTCCAACGCCTACAAGAAATCACTAGGATATGAAACTGGAATTTTTCAGAGTTTCTCATCATCTCACAGAAGTTTCTTTTCATAGTCCAATACCCCAGTCTTGTCAGTGGTTTAGATTCTCTGAAGCTAGCCCAAACTAAAATCTAATTTTGACATCCTTAACCAAAAATCCCTTTTGTTTCCCCAAATAAGAGTCCACACTTCCATGAATAAAACCTTCCATAACAACTCTTTTCATAACAAAGTGTCACAAACCATCTGCAGACTAATACTCAGATGACCCATCTGACCAATAATGGCAACTGACATTCACGTTTGAGAAGTGTCTATTCTATTTGTAGAAATTTTTTTGAGAAAGAGAATCAATATTAAATGAACTACATAACCATTCAAGCTAGAAGTGGGTTAGTGATTTGCACATATATATGAAAATTATTCACCCACTTGTAGTCTGTAACATCACTACTATCTCCTATTTAAAATGAACAAAGGTCTCTATTATCTTCATTAACCAAACTGTTTTGAATTAATATAGTCTCTATAGCCATAAGCTATTGTATCTGTGCCAGACTGAAACCGCACTGACAGTATCATATTATCTCCTGATGACAATGAAAACCTCTGCTAGCTGATATGTGCTCATAGTCATAGCTCTTAAAAAAGCAGTCATAGTCCACTCGAGGAGCAAGAAACAAGTTATAATTGAGATGTCAGCTAAGATCAAGAACAAAAGTTGTTAAGGCATACAAAACATATATCCCATACTTAGGAAAAGACAAGGCCTCTAAGAAGTAAAGGACGTAAAATCAGAGTTGCACATGTAGCTAATCACTTGGAAGAACTTGTAATTATGCAAAAAAATAAAATTGGGGAAACATAAAGATAGTAGAGAGAAACTTGAGTGCCTCTCAGTTTTACGTTTTCAAATAGAAAACACATGCTCTTATGAAACAGCAAATACACTGACCGGATTTGCCACTGAGTTATTCCACCTCTTTGCTGATGTAAACATCAGTAAGACCAGAACAGTAGCTGGGGGAATTTCATACCCTCAATTTTCTCTTTTCTGCTGGATGACTGTGTAACACACTGTTCCCAGCTACTAAGTTATTTAGAACATCATCTGCAAACACCTGGAAACGTATTTCTTGATTCAGTTCAATCACTTGCATTTTATCCCCTCTCTTTAATTTAGTGGCAGAGGAAATAATAAAAGCTGTCATTTCAAATGACTCCTTCAGATCATTTGAAATTACTTCAGTAATGTGTTATCTCAAAGCTATTTTTTTAAATAATCATTTCTCTCTAGCCTGTACATTACAGGATGTAAAAAAAAAAAAAAAACAAAAAAAAACCTGTGAAACTAGAAGTGTGTTTAGAGGCTGCACTTCCTAAATAGTTAATGACATTTTGTTATAGTTAATGGATGAAAACTCAGGGGAACCATAATGGCAAATATATCTGGTATGCCTTTGTGAACTGGAATATATACTGCAGGAGTAAATTATAGTAATGCTATTTAAAGAGAAAATTGTCTTTAGGGCATAGCAGTCCCTAATGGAGAAAAAAAGAGATGCCAGAGGACCCTCAGTGAAACATCAGCACTGGGCTGAAACTGTTGTGTCCAGATCCATGAGTCTTTCCCCTCTGAGCTAAAAGACTAAACCAGACATAGCTCAATGAACATGCAAGAGACAGCTTGCCCATGGGATGGGCTAGAGAGACACGTGTCCCAGCTCTCAGGCTGTGTGTTCTGGAGTAAAATCCATTTTGGATAGGCTACACAGTCCATAAGTGAGGAGTCCTGAGGCAACTGATGGTCATTTGCCTTGATGAACATAGTACTGCATTTTGGGGAGAGGGCTTCCCCCCACATCTGTTAGAGCTTCCTGCCTGGGGCCGCATCACCACAGCTCTGCAGCCAAAGCGGCCACATGGGGATCCCTGAATTCACTTTGGACACACTCAGCTGAGTTTCTGAAAGGCCTAAAGGCTTGTGTTAGCCCAAATAATTGTCCTGAAGTGGAACAGGGAGCACTTTGCCCAGCTGTCTCCACCAGGAGCATGGTGGAAATGGTGAGCCAGCGACTGCCAGCTGATGTACAAGAGGTGGAGGCCCTTGTGTTTCGGAGAGTACAGCCAAAAACAGTAAAGGGTGTCCACACACAGCATGCAATTTCTCCAAAACATGCATCACCACATTTGGCAACAGCTGCACATTTTCAAAAGTATCTTCAATCAGCAAGCCTCTACATAATTGGTTGTTCTGGAGCACCATATAAATTTTGGTTATAGGTCAGCTACTGCTTTGGGTGTTGGAAAGACAGGGAAATCTCATTCTACTCACTGGAAAATGAAGAGGGTAAACGTTTGCAAAGGATGGCAGCAAATGAAAAGTTTGTATATTGGTTAGCAACACAACACAACACTTCTTGTCTGTATACCCCTTTCTGTCACTGTCATCTGTCAAAACACAACATCTCAACCATGACCATCTGTATGTATAGAGAGCGATGAGAGGGGATGAAGCCAAGAGTGCGTCCACACTAAGAGGGACAGAAATGATTACTGCTAAGATGCCTCGCCCTGTTCTTCAGTCACATTGTCATGCACAAAGCTTTGGTACTGTAGTTTCTTATTTGACAGCTTTCAGCTCCTTTCTGAGACTGCTGAGGAGCATCCCTGTGACAAACACTGAGTTTCAGCCCAGATCGCGCTGAGAGGAAGATAAAAAGACATCTCTGTCAAAACAATGGCCTCGTTTGTCAAACCTGCTGGCCTCACATAATATTTCAAAATCCATGTAATCTGACCTACATATGGAAACAGCCTGAATTCAGAGTTATCCATCACCTATAAACCATAACAAAGGCAGTGAGATACGGAGGTAAACAAATGATGGCTGAATACTTGGAAGCTTAAATATCTACTTAAAAGTCTGAATTTAAAGCAAGTATTTATGAAAATGGCTTATACTGATATAGTAACAAAGAGTGCTCCAAATTCTTTCAACTTTCAGCAAATAGCTTACAGCCACAGCAATGACTTCAAAGCCTGCCTGCTCTTACCCTGCTGTAGCAACATGTATCTTGGACAGAAGAGGATGGCATTGCTCATCCAAGCTCACAACAGAAGTTTGTACTGTAGTAGAGAACCGCAACAAGCTCTCATCGTTACACAGATTACAGCAAGTTTTGAACCAAATCAACAGTTCTCCATCCAGCCCTCTCTTGCTTTTTCCTTATTCCCATACCATGCACTCCCAATGCTTTACCTTGAGCCAGCTCTGCCACAGGTCTGATCCCACAGTGCATCAATTCCATTTACTAAAACAGCAGAAAATTACCTTGGCAAAAAGCAAAATCTTTACTTGGGTTAGAGAGGAAAATTGGCTCTCCATGCAAACAGGTAAGTGCCAGAATCAAGGCAGGAGGGAGAGGATTCTCACTCTTTGCTGTCAGCAAGCTGTGACCAGCTCAGCTGTCTCCTGGATCCACACCCCGAGCTTCACTGCAGGCACTGTAAGAGCAAATAGTCCATCTTGCCTCTGAAGAGATCAGTGCTGACAAGGAGGACATGAGAGGGTTTAGGAAAAACAACATTTGCAGGAAAGTAATTTGCCTGTTATCACACAACTGTTCGATGATAGAGCTGTTTACCGAGAACCCTCACACAACAGCATCTGAACAAAGCTATTATCCTTATCCTCAAATTTATTTCAATTCTTTGAGAATATTATTTTTCCTGTACTCAGTCATCTTTTCTATTTAGAATATCTTCTTCTTAATCAGCTGGAGTGTGGTCAAAATATGTTGGCTACATCATAAGTCAGACATCCCAGCCTGTGAAAGGCTAAATGTGAGAAAATACATGCAATGAACACTCCAAATGAAACACTGAAAAAGTCATGAAGAAACATAAAGGCACTTCCCTTGGTGTGGAAGTCCTGCCACCTTATTTTTAAATTCACAGTAGAAATCATTTTCAACAAAGTGAGGGAGATTGGATCTGTGTGGAATGGAAGTAAGTCTGTCCCACATAAATGAATATGATATTATTCAAAATGGAGAAAATTTGAAAGGCATGACAGAAACCCCCATATCAAGTTGATCTCAATGAATGTTTGCAACTATTTCTTCTGTGAAAAAGCTCAAGAGAATTCAGCACAGATGTTTTCCAGTAGCTAAACTTTTGAAACTATTCAATGATCATTTTCTAACTATGAGAGAATGAATTAAGCATATTCCTGGCCCGCCTAAGAGAAAAACATTATAAGGCTCAAACTTTATAAATCTGTAGCACTGGTGAAAAGAATTATTTTTGCCCTTGGGCTACTAATGAATGGCTGGGTTTACCAGCATTCAAGAGAGTATTAGACATTTATACGGCTAATGAGAGCATTCATGGTTACATAAGAAGGGATAAATAAAATTAAGGCTATAAGCCTTCATCCTCCAGGGCTAGGGAAAAAAAAATAATTTCTTTGGTGGAAAACTATTCTATGAAGACCTGAGGTAAAATCTTGACCTTGTTAAAGTTACTTAGAATTCTTCCAAAGTAGCTATGAGTTTACCCCAACCTTGCTTAATTATACAGCTTCCCCTGACTTCATCAGGCTATTCAACATCTGCAAAGCTTCTTACACTTTCTCACAGCACCAGAAAATAACCTGTATAGCTACAGATAAGCAGCTAGCTAGTAGATTTTAGGTATAAACTGAAATTATAATTGCTGTATTTCTTTTATGTCTGTTTTAGAGAACTGAAATATTAGATCTGATTAGGAACTGACAGGATGATAGTTTGGTTGGCTCTAGGACTATTAAAGTCTATGGAATGAGGTGAGAGCACAATACAGTACGTTCCCTATCATACTGCATCATCCTGCTCCCAGGGAGCAGCACTAGGTAGGTGTTGATTTATTCATGGAGAAACTCTGCTCCAGTTCCACCCTGAATTCCTTTGCATGATCTTCAGAGAAGGATTCCTCAAAGCCACCAACATTTCCTGATATGTGTTGTTAGCCCTGACTGGTACCTTGTAAGTACAGTTCTCCCAACTTCACTCTCTCTGCCATCTTATCAACTATTCCCCAGGAAGCAGATAAGTACCAAAGCCTGCTACCTCCCCTCCTCTATTTTATTTTGGATTTCTACCTTGTTGTCTCTCCTAGACATGCACACAGCTCCCTGCTGTTTTTCCTCCAGTGACTCTGCCTCCAGCCAGTTGCTTTACTTCCTCTACTGATGTGACAGACACACAATAAAACAACAGGGCTTACGCAGTGTGAATCTCTCATAAAAGCCTCTGTTTCAGCTGGCAGTTCTGCAGAGTAGACCCATGCAGGTCTTTGGTAGCTGTAATGCAGAGCCAGATGCTGAAGTTTCCCTGCTTGTCTTGGTACTGTATCTAGTTGTTTATAATGTGACATCTCCAGCAGCCTACATAATTCATTGTGATTATTCACTGCACTGTGATAGGGTTTGAGATTACTCTTTTGATGTTTGTCAGTATGAGCCAGGATTACATAACTCCTCTCATGCCATGAAGTGTGACTCCAAAAGGTATCTAAGTGGTGAGAAGCGTTGCTTTCCCAGTACTGCTGGTGATAGCATCACCTCCATTTAAGCCATGCACCCTTTGATGCTTAACGTATAGGATATTGTCCCTAACAAAGTATATACTAAGATAATTGAATATTAGAGAACTAAAGTGATGTATTAAATTAAAACCATTTCTTTCTTATCAGTTGTGCTTAAACCCTCAGTTCCTTCTACAGGGATAGAAAGAGAGAAAGGAATCCAGTTGACAGATAAGACATTTAACAGAGCAAGAGTTGAGATGGGAAATTTTTTGTGCACCTACTGCTTGACTTCTACACAAGAGAAAGAAAAGTTGGAAAACTTTTGAGCATAATGAAAACTTATAAACCCTGCAGAACAGGAGTCCTGAGACTGGTCAGTCTTTTACTGACTACCATCTTCCCAGAATCTTGCACAAATTTTTAAGGGGTAATTCTCAAAAGCTCTTAAATAAATAGGTGCTCATTACCCTTGATTTTAAAAGGAATTTCAGTGTAAAATCCCCTCTAGCCCTTTTGAAAATCTGGGCTCAGTGTTAGCAAGCCTTATTTTCTGATCTCTAAAATTGAGCTTTTTACCCAGCTGTCTGAAGACCTTAAGTATCTGTGGATGAGCATTGTACAGTGCTGCTTTTAGTATCCAGGCATGACCATTAACAAAGAAAAAACCCTACAACATACAAGTTACACAAACTGAATTTTTGCAGAAAGCTGAATGAAACTATTAATTTCCTTTCGGGATGTTCAGGTTGAGACTTAGATCTTTTAACGAACAAGCTACCCCTCGTATCTCCTCATTACTTTGCCATATGTATATTGCTAAATATTCCTCAGACATTATATATTGATTATTGCTGACTTTATAGATTATGTCAGAGAGCTGATAGCTCCTCCCTTTGAGCTGAATAAAGTTAGGGTGAAGTGACATGCCCACCAGTCAGAGAGATATCACTGTTGGTCAAGACAGATCCAACAGCAAAACTACACTAGGTTTATGGACAAAATATAAATAATTCCTTGAACGGGGAAGATAAATGCTCTAGACTAACTCCTGAATCAGTTCACAGTCCTCTCATTTCCAGCAGCATGAAACAGTGTCTGTTCCTTCAGCTCTATTGTACAGGAAGTAGAAAAAAAAAATATCTGCACAAGACACTTTCCGAAAGTAAGGCAGCATTGGCACTGTAGGGAGCAAACCTTGCTTGTGAAATTCTTGAAGACAGGGAAGTTTAAAGACCTTTATCATTACTCCCTAGGCCTTAGGATGGATATGAAGTTACATAGTTAAACCAGCATTCAGATTTGAAGCTCCTATTTTTCATACTCAGAGATGTTAAACCTTTGCCCATTATGCCAGGAAACAGGGATCTTAGTCAAAGCTTATCTGCACTGTCACACAGGTTTTACAGAAATGGATATCAAACATTATAAAATAATCTTGCTGTAACAGCTGGGTGGCAAGATCCCAAAAATGCATGGTGAATCACAGCTCTGCTCTTCCTCCTTGGATGGCCCTAATTCCTTTGCAAGTCTCCCACTTGCTTAAAAGGACCTCCCTTGGATAGAATTAAGTACAGACTTCTTTTTCACTTCAGACAGGGCAACATTTCAGGTCTTCACCTTGTTTTGTATACAGTGCACAAATTTTTAAAGACATAGCAGTGACCTAGCACTAGCCTGTGCCTTCACTTCAAATTAGGTTTGACAAAAGCAAAGAAAAGACTAGCAATCCCACATACATTTGTAGTGTCTTGTAGCCAGAAAGTATAGTGTCTTCTTTGACCAGTCTGGAACTCTTGTCCTTTATCTCCACTCATTCCATCTTCCTGTGTCATTTGGTTCAAGGAAAGAAACCAAGTAGGAAATAATGAGAGACACAGATGTTCCTCCTCTTTTTTTTTTTTTTTTTAATATCAATAAGAGTAAGATTGATTCTTACAGGTAGGTAGAAAACTATGTATGACTTGGATGAATCCCTGTAAACTTTAGCTGTTCAGATGTTAACCATATGGAGTCAAATATGAAGCCAATCTGTCTCTTGCTTTCCCTCTGGTTGCTTGTTTGGAGCTGAATGATCCAGCAAAATCTCAAGTCAATCACTGAGTAAGATCTTTATTTTGTCTGATCAAAACATTGATGAGGTTTAACTAAGAGCAGCCAGAATTCACCCTGTTTCTTTTCCATCTGGCTCTGCTTCAGAGTGCTTCTGTCCTTTCCTTTTTCCCCTTTCTTATCAATTATCTCATGAAGAACACACCCTTTTCCCAAACACTTGCAACTGAGGAATTTCAGATTGTCTCCCCTCATTCTGTGCAACTGTGGAGTACCAGCCCCATCTGGGGACAGCAGACCGATGTGCTGTGTCCCCATGAGCCGCGTATCTTAAAACAACATTACTGGTGATTTGTATCTCTGAGTGAAGCAGCAGAGGTTCTCTGCATCTCTGAATGGCACCTGCAGAGGCTACTTACCTAGCAAAATCTTTAGTTGGTGTTACTTGCTGGATATTATTCAGCTGTTTGCTGTTGCTGTGTGCTGGGCACAACACAGGAGTTGCAGGTAAGCAAGGATCATAAAGCTGAAACTCAAACAGTGGAAAATCCTCTTTGTTTAATGCTTTATTTGTTTTATAGATTAATGGTCCAATATTAGATTGAACTAGAATGCCTGGTATCACAGCTATCTTCTTTCATCACTGCCACGTATCTTTTTCAGAAAAAGATAGGATTTAGTTCCTGTGTGGAACCAGTTTGCTCTTTAATGACGAGAATCAGAGAATGAAAATCAGGAGACTATTATCTAAAATATATTAGTTTAATGATTTATTATTTGTGTTTTACCTAAATATATATTAAGATTATTAAAAATGTGTAGAAAATATTTGGTTACCTAGAAAGATACTGTCATATAAAGACATATAATAATACATGATTCCAGAAAAATTCCTTTGCAGACAAATAACACAAAAGCATTTGATGACACCCAAGACAAGAACAAGTAAGACTGAATTTTTTACCCTCAGCAAAGACTTCCTATATGTGAACAAAAGAATCCAACTGACTACTGGTCAAAGAAAGCACGTCATTTTGCTGAGCAGGAAAATTTTCTTTGAGTTGCTAGAGTTTCTCTGGTTATACACGAAGTCAGATATTAACCAGTTCAACACTTAATTTTTAATTAATTAAAACTTTGAGCAAATTCATCATTAAGTGATGTGTTATATAACTTGCAGAGTGTTCAGATAGCTTAAATAGGCTTTATAACTTGACATGAATAAGCATTTTTAATTTTAAAGAAGTCCCCAGAAATACAAGATTGAGTCATACGAAAGCCCTGTTGTCTAGCTTCTCTTGAAATTGTAGGGCACCATGCCTTTGGTTATATTTGTTTTCAGATTAGGCTTCCAATGGGCATTTTAAGACATCTGTGTGTCTATATAGAGGGGGGGAAAAAACCCTGTACCTGAACAAACTATCTTTGGAATCATACTGATTTATGAGAGATCCCAAACAGACTAATGTTCCTATGCGAACAACATATTTTCTTCTTCAGCTTGGCCATACCATAATTTAAATTTATTTCTTTATATCATATTTTTGAGGAATTTTGGTTAGAAGCTAGGCGTAACTGGTCAACGCAAACAGGGCTTCCTTTGGATCTAGTGGGGGGATTTCCAGCTAAGGTGGGGCCCTTCCATTCCTCCTGAAGTGAAATGCGTTTTCTTGCTGTTTTTAAAGTGATCTTCTTCTACAAACAGCCACATCCTGAACCAGAAAAGCACATGTTCGAACTTTCAGCTTCTGACCTGAATGGAACTTGACATCTGCTTACCTCCGAGTGCAAGACTGAATGTCTTCAGTGGTTATAAGCACAAGCTTTACATTAAGCACACTGGCAGAAGCACCTACCTGAATTGAAGCCAGACTGTATTTACAATTTCCTCAACATTTCAATTTCTGCTACTTTTATCCCCAAGGACTTTTATAATACTTAAAACATGGCCTGAAATGGAGATCTTCATTAGCATGTATACCATGTGCAGCTTCTCCTCAACAGTTGCTTACAAATTAGATGTAGCAGGAACTGTCTCTGACCTTCAGTTTACTTTATACCACTACTGAATTTCAAGAACTCCAGGGGGTATCTTTTAGAAAATACCTGCTGAATATTTGAGGAGCAGCAAATGATACAAGGTCATCCATTTAATAGGATAGTATTAGCATCCTATTCTGAGGATATCCAAAAGCAATCCTGCACCCAGCACCACCAGTCAGAGGGCAGCAGCAAATGACTCAGAAGGAAGGGGAATAATTTCTCATTTTTCAGAAAGTTTCACGACACAAACTTTAACAGATTGTTAAGGATTTCATACACAGGAATCCCAATTTAAATCCTGTTGACTTTCTCTCTGGATCAACAGAGCAGAGACATTTCAGTCAGATAAGAACTTTTCTGAGCATAGTAACTGCAGAAATAATTGCATTTATGGGCACACCTTGCCTGGACTCCTGCTTCTGAATGTGGTTTGCCTTGTTTAATGCATCCTACATGCAAGTTGTCAAACAGAGTAGTACTCATCCAAGCAGCAATTTCTTCAAATCCTAGTAAATGGGCAATCACCTTAGAGTACATAGAAGTATTACAGCCTTGTTATACCCTCGAGGGAGCTCAGTCAAATAATTTAAAATATCACGGTAATATTAGCAATGGTAACAATAATTGGAGTACATTAAGTATACTCCCCATTGACTTTTATTTGACTGCCAATATATTTGTAATTTGCCTTTTAAAAACTATTCTATATTTATTATTTGTTGTTATTCATTCCATATAGTGCATGAATATAAAAAAAGAAGAAAATCAAACCAATTACACAATGTTAGTCAGCCCAAGAAACTCCCAAAGAATTTGCTGTGTTCCAGAAAATGCGATTGGAGGGGGTGAACCCATATGCTTGGCAGAGCAGCACAAGTCTCTAAAGACATGAAGCATCCCTGCTTCACTGGGGTATGTATGTATTCCCTCCAAGGTGGATAGGTGGGAAAGTGACTGGCCAAGAAATGGGTAAGAAGTGTTCAGGAACAAACACCCCCCTGTCATGTACAGACTGTACAAAAGAACCACCATATAGCTCTCATCCAATAATCTATCCAAAAAAAGTGGAAATGACAATATTGAGTAGAATCTATAAGAGCAAATTGCTCTTTGCAAGACGTGGGACTGAAGGTGATATCTCTCAGAGTATGCTAGCTCATACCAGTATTTTGGTCAGAGGGGGACATGTGCAAACAGATCCATCTCCCATATTCTCAAGCACTTTCTCTCTCTGTTAGCTCACCTACTGTTCTATCAACAGTTTGTCATCCTGCAAAGCCTTAACACATCATCCTCACCAACACCGAGCACCTCCTGGTGAGCTTTAGGTGAGAGAAGTGGTCCTGAAGTTTTGCAACAAACAATGACTAGAGAATCATATGAGGGGAAAAAAAAGTAAAAAGTTAGTAAGTTTTCAGGAGAACTTTTCCTATTTTTTGCTGAGCTAAGATACCTCAATGGCAGGCAACAACTTCATTTTGGCTTGTTTAAATCTTTACCTTGTATGAACTTGTTAAACACCAGCATCAAGAGATAGAAAAATAGTACCAAAGTTTACAATGTTCAGAAACCTAACGGGAACCCAGAAGTTGCACCCAGCTTTTTAAAATAACACTGAAGACACAGCTGTTTTCATGACTGCAGTCTGAGCAAGCAGGAGACATCTCCAGAATTCATAGGCTGTGAACCAGCCCTCTAGGACATAGATATTGTCTGCTGATCGAATTCACCAGTCTTGAAATCTTGTCACTGCTCTGCCTTGCTCTGACAGGCAAATACAAAACAATCTTTTACTCATCCAGCCTTACCTCCGAGACACCATGTAGCAGAAAGTATATTCAATCACACACATTAAGCACAACATGACAGAAGATTAATGAATAGAAAGGAAACAAATGAGGGGAAGGCATTTTGAGGAAAAACACTGATGCTGAGACTGTCAAAACTGAATAATAGATTTGATTGCTTAAATCTACTAAAATAAATCCTTACAGTAGTTTTGAAAACCTCAAATCACTTTCAAGCTCTGATTCAAAGTACATTGAAATCAATAGGAAGATGTCTAGTGCTTAAGAAAGTTAACAGATCAGAGCATACAGAAGATAGACAAATTTGATTTTGCCCAAGGCTGTGCACGTTTTTTACTGTACTTTTGTTCACAAGTGATAATATACGCTTTGGTACGCAAGGAACTAAAATACTTATGCATAGCTTTACAGACTATTACTGAAGTTTTCTACAGCTATGCCTGCAGCTTCAGATGTAATTATTTACAAGAAGTCTTAATTCATTTAATTGATTTTTTCCTTTGCACCAGTTGTAGTGTTTTTTTATTGTTATTATTTTTTTATTTTTCTGGATTGATCAAGCTACTACAAGGAATATAAAAACAGAATTATGCAGTAAAGAAATTATAACTACTTCAAATAGAGAGAACAAGTCTTTTACAACAGGGGACTAGATTTGAAAAACATTGGAACTTGATTAAGTATCTATACAGATGATTTGCTACACTGAGACTTACCTAATATATCTTTCTGTATAAAAGAATTATAAGGCAAATAAAACTTTTACTAAAAAACTGATATAAATTCAGTTTCTTTCTAATAGAGGAATAGCAATTTGGAGAAAGACTGTTTTCCTCAAAGTTTAAATTTGAGATATACGTTGTATATTGATAAAATGTACCACATTGCAAAGATGAGAAGCAAATCAGAACAGAAGAGGAACAAAACAGCAGACAAAATCTGAACAAATCTGAGAACTACACTAGAAACAGGATGAAGAACAGAAAGAGAAAGTGCATACTTACACACTTACTGACTACCAAGATTTCTTCTATTAGCTGACATTCCATTACTGGAAACAACAAGGAAGAAGACAGAATTGGAAATCCACATGACTGAAATCTGTTTTCATGATGCACATTCAGTAGCTTAGGTGCAGAAGCAGTATAGGTATTTTCATTTGACAGTAGATCCTTGTTATATAGGCCTGTCCCTCTGACAGCCTGTTAACCCAGAATCAACAGCACACAAGCTCTGTCTCTCTGCATTGGATGTGAATGTCTTTGCATGGTCTACCAAGTTTCAGAGCTTGGTGCCATGTTGTAGTGTTACAGGCATGATTGCTTGATTAATTGAAAATCTTTCAGATAACCCATGTTTTGTTACCTACAGACTTAACCTCCTCTTAAGCCAGGAATGACTAAGAACCGAAAGAAAAAAAAAAAAAAAAAGGAAAAAACCAAATAACAGAAATCTGGCCTTAAAAACTCAGCCAGATGAAAAATAACTCACAAATTAAGAAATATTTCCCACTAAACCTAAACCAAACATTATTCACAGATTTAAGAATGTGAGAAATAATTGTTAATTGACTCTTCCATGTTTTTATCTTCTAAAAATGCAGCACCACTACATTCTCTATCTCTGCTTGAGTATACCATATTTAACTGTCTCCAAGACTATACCAAAAATCCACTTAATTAAAGGCTCATAGACATTATCACTGAGGACAAAAATATGGCTGAAGCAGGCAATTTTCTGGAAATAGGCTAACAAAGCTAGATAGCCAAAACAAAAGTTTTATTTCATGTTAAGAGCAATTCTGGAAATAAGTCACAATGAATTAATTAACTTTCCCACCAGATCCAAAGTATTCCTAGAAATTTTCCTCTGACCAGCTACTATTAATGTAGCTAAGTAGCTTTCTAGGTTGTCATTAGAGATAATACTTTACACAGGAGCATTAATGAGCAGTCAACGACACAAGACAATAATTCTTCAGGGAACTCTGGGTTAGATTCCTGCAAGAATTACCCCAGCTGGCCATAAGCAAGTCCTAACAGTCTAGAGAAATAATCTGTTACTGTAAAGACAATGTTCCTAGAGTCAGACCTGATGATCTCTCCATGTCCTGACATAAAGGGTGCCACCTTCTGGGGAGGGAAATGACAGAGACATTGCAGAGCCTAAATAAAAATAACCCATGCATCACTTCAGATCAGTGAGCTACAACCTGCTTCTTCTCACTAAAACGGGATCTGGGAATATCTATATTTGTAAAACTGAAGGTAGACAGAAAAAAAACAAAAAAGAAAGTACTTTGGTCTTGATTCAAAGTGATAATCAAGCTCTAGAAGCAGAGAGAGGTTTCTGTGTTTAAGTCCGATCTCTTCCCCAGCAGGGTGTTCCCTTAGCTGTTCATCACCTTCAGAGACTGCGATTTTCTTTGGATTCCTGGGCACAAAGGGAAGCCACATTATAGGACTGTGGCATTTAGCATAGCATCTGCTCCATTCTCATTCCACATGCAAAATTATTTGGTTTAGTCTTAAGACCTTTCCGTATAACATAGACCAACCTTTTTTTAGGAAAATCTTTACAAGGTGTTCTCCTCTCCTCTACACTAAGTGTCAAGTTGAAAACAAATCTCTTTCTTGCCTCTTCTCTGCACCATTATTCTTAATCTTGTAATTAGTCATCCTCTGCAAGGCATCTGCTTCCACGACATCACTACTTGAAACTCCATCTTACCTAGAAATCTCTTTACTAATGTGAGAGTTGTGCAAATACAAGTAAACACGTTTAAACCAGAAGGGTCACAATGAACCTCCCATAGACTACAAACAGCATACAATTAGAAGCTCTTTAGAATGAAGAAACAAAAACTGCAAATTCAG
This sequence comes from Strix uralensis, assembly GCF_047716275.1. NCBI lineage: Eukaryota > Metazoa > Chordata > Aves > Strigiformes > Strigidae > Strix > Strix uralensis. The sequence continues at coordinate 32,018,031 of NC_133978.1, forward strand.
CACTGTGCCATGAGAAATCTCAACAGCACTGCCAAGGAATTTGAGACCAGGTGCAAAATTTCTAGCCCTTTCTCAGGTGCCGAAAGGCTTATTTTGTGCTGGAACAAGGGCATCCTTTACATCAGCAGAGTTCCCATTACACTGAACATTGTAGAATATGTGATCCATCTTTGTTCAACAGAAGGATTCATGATGCAAGATTCAAAAGCTCATTGCAGGTGAAGGAAGGTTGTTAGCAGTCTAATGATGTGATTTTTATTCTACACAGTAGAGCTCTTAAGGATCTATTAAGGAAAGGTGTGCATAAAGAATAAAATACAGACACTTGGTGAGAAGTGCTCTCCTGTCTGCTGGCATCTTCAGATCTTACCATGCTTTAGTAAACAAAGTGAGGAACAGAACTTAGAGCAGTTCAGGCTGCATGGATTCAACTCCCTTTCTACAGCCCTCGAGCAGGACACCAGACAGTTGAGAACAGCTCAGGATAACAACCTGTTTTGAATGCTTAAGACTAGTGTATCTGTAAACAATTTCTTCACTGACTTCCTTTTCCTTATCTACCCTAAGAAAAACACTCTATTCTGGATAAACAAAAGCCAGGCATCTTATCCACATAAATAGGATAGGAAAGGAAAGTGCAAAGAGAAACAAATGCAGTGACTATCCTGGTGTAAGAGTTAGATAAAATTTAGCTTTGTAAGAAGGAATACTTATGGGTGTACTAAACATGGTGGGCAGGTGTAGGGGGACATATGAAGCTGGAGAAAGGCCAGGAGGGATTAATCAAAAATACACTGTGCAGCCAAGCCTCACAGAAAAGCACTCAGCAAGATAAGCAGACATACAAACAGTGCTCATGCAGTAATACTTTCCATCATGATCTAACAGGAGACCTCCAGAGAGATTTTCAGACTGTTAATGGGTCTAAAGAGCAAGGGAGGATTTTCAGACAGGTGTCTAACAAAGTCCCAGTGTAAGTGCCAGTCTGAATCTTTAGATGTCAAATACTTACATGCCTTGTAGGCCTTGACAGGAAATGTATCTGGGTGTTTGTTCGTTAATCCTAAATACTTTCCCATTGGGGCTAGGCTTGCAGATAATAAGAACTTCAGTTAATTTTTAGCTAAAACCAAGATTACCCCCAATGTAATCCTTTAAGACTCAAAATACAACTCCAGCACAAGCAAAATAGGGTTCTAAGTGATATCAGTTTGTTATGATTTCCTAATATTTCTGCCATTGTTTTATATCAGTCAGAAAAATGACCTAATGTTTTAAAAATTTGACTGAAATTTAGGAGGTCAGAATTCAAGCTTCAGTTAAACTAAAAAAATATCACCAAAGATATTTTCTTAAGCTTCAGCTCCCCTGGTTGTCAATGTGAGTTAAATAGGTTTTTCCTTTTTTTACCTTTTAAAAAAGCTAAAAGGAATATTTTGTATCAGCTCATTTTGCTTATTTCAAACTTTTTTTTTGAAAGGTATGATTTCAAAGAAGTGAAGAAAAAAAATTTTGAAACCCAACTCCAAAAATTAAATTTCAAAACAGCATAAACTGAAACATATCAGCATTACCAAGAGACTGAATATTTAAACCTCAAAAGAAACATTCAATTTTTACAGAATCATCATCATTTGTTTATATATCATCTGAAGTTGCTTGTGTAATGTGACTCAACTTCCCAGGTACTTTCAGTCCTTATGTTGTTGCCTTTTTTTTTTGCCCCCTCTTTCTTTTTTCTTTGTGACAAAATTACTGTTCTTTGTGGAAACGTCATCTAGGTCTAGCTGTAAAAAGCTGAATCATTTGTCTATGAATACCATAAAAAAAACCCCAACCCGAACAATAACATATCTTTGCAAATACAGCTCAACATTTCCTGTATCTTTTGTGTGCATTGCAAGCCCTACTGTTGTTCACCAGCTGCTGGCCCTAAATGTCATGCCTGTTGGCTAAAGTGTACTTTATGCTTATTCTCCTTTTATACATTTGTACTATGTTGCTTTTTCTTGACTCTGGAGTGACTCATAAAAACACAGATCTTTAGAGATGACTTATAGGGTGGTATGAGAGAACAAGTTTGGGCAAGGTGTGCTCTGGATGAGAGAGATTAATCCATCATATAAGTATCAAAAATAAAACACAAAACAGGGGTACCTTAAGACAGTTAAAAATGCAAACTCACATACTGGAAGGAAGATCAGTTCTGTGCCTTTTCTTCCACTCTAACAACTCTATTTCTCTGCAGCTAGCCATGCTATCCTAAGTGCCCAGCCACCTCTTTCAGCTGCCCTGCCCACTCTGATTCTAAGGCAATTGGAGAAAAGGGGAGCTCTGGATAGAGTTGACATCTCCCCAACAGCTTGCCTTCCAGAAAAAGGATATAAAACAGGATGGGAGTGGAAAGACTGCCATTACAAGTGGTTGACGGTGCAGTCAGCCAACCAAGCATTAGAACCTTCTCTCCTCTCAGGACACTGGGTCCACCAGCCTCCCACTCCACTAGAGTCAGTGGCACAGCTCTGCTATACCCACAGGGAGACATTCTGTGCCGTTCCCACAGCAGCTGCCAGAGCCAGGTTCAGTTGAGGGAGCAGCTCTGTTTCAGTCCCACCACTTTCTTCCTGACCTAGTTGATCCCTTCCACAAAATAAAATGAAGAAACATGGCAACCAGATAGTCTAAACCACATAGGTGCATCCGTTGAGATGGCTTACTGTACATTTAATCTTGCCAGAAATAGTGGCCAAGGAGATTAATAACATCTCAGCCTTGTTCTCTGACATGGGGAAATGCTCATGTCACTACCTCCTGGATTAGGGACCTTTTTCTCTATGAGCACTTAAATCTCCAGTTTACCCACATCACCTCTTAACATCAGTCACTTGTGAGGGTTGATCATTGATGAGGGAAGAGCCATAACTAAAGCAATAAATTCCCACTAAGAGAATTTAGATGTTTTGAGGTAGAACTTTAACCATAAGTCTCCTGGAAGTGATACGAAATAGTGGAATTCAAGGATCTGGAGTACTAGATGATTGCTTATCGGTGGACTGGTTCACCACTTCTTATGTTCAGGAAACGCTGGAGTTTAATTCAGATTGTCAAAGCTGGCAAGTGACAATAAAAAACCTCAATCGACTAAAACCCACAAACTCCTATCCCTGCATAGCTTCATGCCATCTGTCATATGGTTAACCTCTGATCATTTTAGCCCCAGACACGTTGGAGGTGCTTGTCTCCCACAGAAGACAGAGAGGGGACAGACAGATTTCCAGAAACAGACTTTGCCTACTACTTTTTTTGAGGTACTTCTTGTTTCATGTCTCTCCTTCAAAAGTCTTCTAGTTCAGTTTCCCACATAAGAAAGATAAATGTAAAAGTCTGCCCAGAAGGAACTTACAAACAAAACCTGTACATCCAGAGGATGACATAAACCTCTTGAAAGTGAAGAGTCTCTGTCAACTAAATCAAATATATCTGGCAATGCCTACTACTAGGTACCAGAATCACAGGCTACAGCCAAATAGCTCCGATTTCTCACTGCTCAAGCCCTAAAAGCACATTATTGAGAACTGACCTATCTTGTCGTGGAGCTCATAATTATACCTACCTGCTGTGAAAACTGAATGAGCAGAGCTTTTAGGAAACAGAATCCAGGAGTGTACCTCTTCACTGATGGAAAATTGAAATGATGAGGCATTATCCCTGCAAAAATAAATGTTATAACAAGAAAATCTGGATGAAGGCTGAAACAAAAACTGACAGAGAGGTTATTTCAGAAAATACAGAAAGGTCAGAGGTCAATAATGACATGAGGAGTCTAGAGGGATGAGGGGATTTTTGTCTGAACCTTGCTTGTTTTCTGTAATGGTATTTTCCTTTAATGTACAGCAGAACTTTCATATTAACAATTGTTAATATCTCTAGATGAATGTTCATGTCTAGTACTCCTCAGGCATTCTGTGGCCTTTTCTATTAGCATATCACATTTAAGAGAGATGCAGTGTTCACTATACTATCTGTTGAACTATAAAAATCTCTCCCTGGTGTAGAACCAAAAGTTGTGTACCCTGTGTCAGGGACTTGATTAAAATAAGAAACAAAAGCAATCTTTGAAAAAGTTTAATCATAAAACAATATGACACTTTCTGGCTTCAACTAATCTGTGTGTTTTATGGAAAGGGAGAATGCCTCACAGAACAAGTAATGTTTTCTTTTTGGGCTAAGTTAAAAAATAAAATTTACAATTTTTTTCACTTTGAGCAGAAATAAAGAAGTATCAGAAAACCTGTTCTGGTGAGATTTTTAACTCAGTTTTGAAGAAATGTAGAGAAGAACGTGAAAAAATATATTATGTACCTTTACCCAGCCACTGTGGCCAAACCATACCTAGTTACCTCTTGTTCAGGTGAAGCATTTCTTTGAAAATCTGTTAGAACAGTTAGTTCATAAGCCTGAAAGCGCAAAGTTTCAAAATGGCATATTTTGTTTTCTTCCTTTAATCCTTTCAGGGGAGTGAAAGACATCAAGTTCCCAAGAAAAACACCTCACACATCCCTAGGAGGGATTAAACCCATCCCTGCTTGTTTAAGAGCAGAGAACACTAGCCCTGACACAGCAGAGAAATACTTATCTCTTTCTCCTTCTCCTAGTCTTTCATAGCCAAAGGATTGTATGGGCACACATACACCATGTAGGATCACATAACACCATGAGCAGTTGAAGGAAAAAGAAATAACCTACACTAACATCATCCTACAATAGATTGGAAAGAGACAGTATGGATCCACGTCTAATTAGTTCCTTATTACTGTTTTTCTTTCTCCCCAGACTAAGAAAAACAAGTTTCCATTGCTAGTCAAAAGGAATACAACATCTACCTACATTCAACCTGTTAGAAATGTTTCCTTTAACAAGAGAATATTTGCATAACACTGTTTTCCTTGTCAGGTTCACAACACAGCTGGGGGACTTATTAGACTGACTTTGCATTGAATATTCAACAGTAACTGGCTAGTCATCTGAAAGGCCTCATAGGAGTCAAAATGTACGTGAGCTAAGACAGATGATTAAAAATATATCCCTGTCCACATTTTGAAAACAAAATGCACTTTGTGCAGAAGGGTAAAGGCTGGTGAGTAGGTGAACTGTCAAAAAGCTTGCGCTGGCTTATTATTTGTGTACATGGAATTTTTCTGGTTTAAAACAGAAACTGTTGAGGGCTTGCAAAGGCTGATGTGCTTCTCAACCTTCTTGACTGAGCCATTGTGAACAGCTCCATGACCCACTTGTGGTTGCTTAAGCCTCTTCCCTTCTATAGAAAAATAAGATACTTCACATTAAAAATGAAGGCAAATATTTACAAAGACAGCTATGAGAGAAAAGAGCTCTATGTATTTTTGCTCTAACTGCATTGTCAGACGCAGCTAGAACGAGCAACTTGGCTGCATGTACCTATGGCACAGAGATGATGTGATACAACACTATAGCTTTCTTCAGATCAAGAGATTATAACTATGATTTAGAGGAACATGGCTTTTATATATTGGGAACAACAGGGGCCTTTAATATGATGAAAGCCCTGGGCTCCAAGGAAAGAGTTTGCCAGAGGGTGAAAAAGGCTTATCAGATGTAGGCATACTCCAGTGAAATCAGATTAGTTGTATCCTCTCCGTTATAGGCAAGGCCTACAAGCAAGGTCCTCAGGAAAGAAGGAAGGAAAAGAAGCTGAGTGACAAACAGGAGATTGTCTCAAAAAGACTGGACAGGACTCAGAAGCCAAGAGTTGAGAGAACATCTGAAGAGAGCTTTTGAGACAACAATGCCCTGCTGAGCACTGAGCTCTTGGCAGCGCTAGGAATAATGAGGAACAAGGAAAGGATAAGAGATTTACACTGTTCTCTGGAGAAGAAAATAATTCCAACTACCTGGGGATCTGACTAAATATTTTAATAACTTCAAAGACCTTTTCAAAGTGTATCCTCTCCTCGCTCCCCTTGCTTCCCACAAGGTAAGGCAATGAGACCAACTTCTCTTTACACAGCTGTTTGCAGCTCGGCCCAAGGTCTTTCCATAGCTCTGTCTGTAAGCCACTGCACTGGAATAGGATCAAGCACACACATCTGTGTCAAAACTGTACATTTTATCAGCCACAAAGTCTATCCAGATGGCAGAGAGTCATCTACTGCCAGTAATCCATTTCTCTTCCCACTTCACCACAGCAAATTGATGACAAGTCATCTCAGCAGCCTTTTAAAAGTAAAAGAGAACAAGGATATACACACGCTGGTGTTTTACAAGTAACAAGCCATCCAGGGAAAAAAAAATTAAAAATTAAAGTTACAGAACACAGAGTCATTTGGTTTGAAATCATGCTATTTGCAAGTACATTCATTTCTAACAAATGGCAAACAGCAATCTTGGCTGCTTGCCAGACCAGCCCACTCTTTCTTACCTGCTGTGAGCTGAAGTGTTTGCAAACTTTGCTCTTGCCTTTTCATGACTCCTTCCAGTCAGGTATTGGAGTAGTTAGGGAGTTTATAAACATCCCTTCCTTCTCTCTCTCTTAGCATACAAATTTCCTCTGCTCCTGGAGAAGAACTTTTCTAGGTATTTCCCTGACTGACTTCTAGCTCCTGTAACCCTCTCCTCTTCTCCTTTAGGCAAAACTTTATGCAAAAAAAGTCCTGGAAAACCCAGTTTTGGGGAGGCTATGTCATTTTGAAGCTGGTAAAGCAGTTCCTTGCAGAAGTTCATAATTCATATCAACAAGACATGAACAAGAAATAGTGATGGACAATCTTCACAGTTGTACACCATCATGGTGTATTGGTTTTCTGATCTCACATGCTGGCACAGCAGCTACAATGGTAGCTGTGAGCTTTCAGATGTTCAACACAAGATTCTTGAAATTATGTCAGACTCCAGGAACAACATCTCTGGCTCAGGTAGATGAAATAAAATGCAATTTCTCACTATTTTGTTTTTCCTGTGAAGTCACAGAGCATAAAATCCCTTTCCTTCTTGCTAGTTTAAAAACTTTATGAGGTTCACATACTATTTTATGTAGGAGGACACACAACATTGCTAGATATTCAAGTGTGTAAATGCCTTCACTAAACCATCTTCTCTGGGATTTTCCGATATTGAGACATTAACTGAGAATATGACTTTCTATCTCTTGTTTCTCCATGAATTCCCAAGCTCCCACTGGGAAGAAGACTTCAGGTAGCAAAGGGGGATCTGCAGAGCCAGTAGCATTGTGTTGACACACATGCCTCCATATAAGCATCAAATGAGGCAGCAGAGTCTGAGCAATTCAAAGGTCTGAATATGAGAGTTTCATCCATGAACTCTAAGTTTTACTGACTGGTTGGGGTGGTCCCATAAACAGACAGCAAATCATGCTAGATTGCCTTGGATCTAACAGCTTGACCTGAGATTGGATTCTCCATAGTATCACTTTCTGTTCCTGAGTACTTTAATACAAGGGAGAAAACACACAGCCTTTCTGTAACAGCCAGAAAAACAATAAAAACATGATAATGTGTGTCAATTTACTCAATGCTCAGGAGTAATAAGTGTTATTTAAATAAATGCAGAAGTGGAATCAGAACAATGAAAAAATACAGCAGCAGATAAAGTGTTTTTTTTTTTTTCCTTTCAGTTCTGGCAAAACTAAAAATTATTGCATTTCTTACTGGAGCTTATTGAAAATAATAAATCCTGTCTATTTTGTGGTTGAATTAATGAACCTGACACTCCCACACTGAAAACTTTCTCAGTATATTAGCAATAGATAATACAGAAGTCTCACCAAAAACAAATATCAAGTTTTTTGACATTTGCCTGCCTAGTACAGTGTTTCCATTTCAATCTAGAGAAAATAAGAATTAAGAGATGGGAAACTTCTTGAAAAGTTGGGTTTTTTACTTCTGCTGTTGTTTTGTGTCTGTGACAGTATTTCAAGTTGCAGGCTCAACAATTGTTAAGGGAATAAGTGCCCAGAAATTCAACTCCCTATGTAAGCAATCTTTGAACTCCAGAGAATGCTTGGAGCAGTGTTGGAAACATCAGAGCCACAAACGCTGTCACAAAAGGTCTCATTATACCCGATAGACAGCCCACAAAGCAGAAGGAAGTGCTATGGTTAAGGTGCAGAAGCAGGACTGTGGTCAATTCATGCCTTCCAGATTGCAACAGCACACACATGTCTGAGCAGCTTCAAATATTCATCCAGACAGTTTGCACCTGTGAAACAGAGGAGCTCTCTCTTTCCCCCACCCTGCACTAAATGGTTTGATAGCAGGCCCTCCTGCTCCATTTTGGCACCTGGCCTCAAGGGACACCCCTCCTCACTCAGCCCAGCTTCTACATGAGATTTCCCTTCACTCTTCCACTCCAGTGGCTTTGTTTACCTTCTAGAAGCTTTTTAGGTGTTTTCACAGAATGGTTTGGGTTGGAAACGACATTAAAGATGATCTAGTTCCAACCCCCCTGCCATGGGCAGGGACACCTTCCACAAGACCAGGTTGCTCAAAGGCCCATCCGACCTGGACTTGAACCCTTCCAGGGAGGGGGCATCCACAGCCTCTCTGGGCAACTTGTTCCAGTGTCTCACCACCCTCACAGTAGAGAATTCATTTCTTATATCCAATCTAAATCTACCATCTTTTAGTTTAAAACCATTATCCCCTTGTCCTATCCCTACACTCCCTGATAGAGTCCCTCCGCATCTTTCCTGTAACCCCCTTTAAGTGGAAGGCCACTATAAGTTGTCCCCGGAGCCTTCTCTTCTCCAGGCTGAAGAACCCCAACTCTCTCAGCCTGTCTTTGTAAGGGAGGTGCTCCAGCCCCTTTGACAAAGTCAGTTTTCTGACTTTCATGTTTAATTCAGGAGTATATTTTAGTAACTGTTCTTTTATAGACAGAAGCCTTGAAGTGTTTAATTCACTATAACCTCTCTTGATACATTAATGAATCTCTTAATATTAGAGGAGGCTTCTATTAACATAAATTGCTGGACAATATTCAGATTTTCAGTCTTCTCCAGTAGCACAAACTTTAAGGTTTGATGAATGGGATGAAGTTTACTCACAGAGGTATGTCTAAACACAATAGTTTTCATACACATTTCTGAGGAAGAAGTGAGGTCAGGAGAGACTTAACCAATAATTGGGGAAAGAAGAAAAAAAAAAATCCCATGACAGCTGCTTAGGTCAGAGAGGTACAGAAATTCTTCATCTCTGCTCCCACACATCTCTTATCCAGACCCTAAATTGCCTTCATTTGTGAAATAACTACAGAGGAGTTTGCCTTACGAGCTCCAGTAACACTCCCGATGCACAGAAGTATGCAAAGCACCAGGAGAAAAGGTTGCTCACAATGAGTTTCCATCAGTGCCTTCTCAATTCACTGAAAAAAATGCATTTTCTGGAAAATTCAGACAATGTATGGATAACACACCAAGACAATCTGAAAGTGACTGATGTACATAGACCAGTTCAAACGAGTGTCACCAACTTCACCACCTGGTTCCTGGCAGGCATGAGCCACAGCTGACAGTAGAATCAGCATCACACCATCCCACATTTCCTACTTTGAAACCACAAGAGCCATTAAAAGCATTCAGACCTTCTTTTAAGCATCCATTTATGATCAGGCTGTGAGCTCCCTATTCCAATGAGGATTAAATCTCCCTGGCATTTCCCTGTGAGATTCTAAAACAACCTTAAGTGTTCACTAATGGCATTTACAATATGAAATGTGTACATTTGGTTTCCAGATTTTATCTGAGCTCACAACTCTTTACCTCTCCTGGTAACTTCTGTAAGACAGAGTCTACTTTGGCCCATGACTTTTTATCTTAAAAACTACACTCAACATGTATTTTCTACAAAAAAAATTTCAGCTACTCAGGCTCGTGTTTCTGCTTAATTATTTTTGAAGGTAATATCTGGAGAAGAAAGGGAAGAAGCATGTTTATTTCCTGATTAAGGTTTTTAATGATCAGAACTCTTCAATTCTTAACTTCATGGCTCTTACAGCAGTTCAGTCTTTAAAATATAACCTAAATAATCAAAATAAACACTCTAAGATCATGAAAATCCAGGCTTTTGCATCTTTCAAAATAAATCATATTACTCTGTACATAAAGACAGACAGATAACATTCCCATAAACAACAGACAAAAAACCTACAAAATTTAATGGAGCATTTCAAATGCTTGTCTAGAAGGCATGGTTAGAAAACTAATTTTCGGACTAGCAGGCCACAAGTGGTAAACAAATTCCCAATACAAAAATGTTTCAGATGGAAATTGCATAAAATGAAGGATGTTTATTCATGGCCACAGCAGGCTGAGAAAAAAATTAATTTAAAAAGTTTTTTTTCAACCCAGCCCAAGAACATCTTATTTCTAAATCAATAGCTGTCTCTAGCCAAACTGAAGTGCTTGTACAACTTCAGACAGGTAATTACTTACAAGGATTGGATGAGGAACAAGCACATCAAGGGATATTGCTACGTCAATCTCTCCTTTTATGTTTTATTGTAGCCTTTTGGTTGTTTCAGAGATCAGCACTGAGAACCGATTTTGTCCCCTAGTAGGTGCATTATAAAGAACAAATAATACACTAGATACAATCTCTGATGGCTGCTTTTTCAAACTATTTAGTGTCACATCTGAGGGGCAAAGTTTACAGGGAAGAGGCAACTTTAGAGAGATTTAATTTTTTTTTTTTTTTTGACTAACCAGTGTCAATTGAACTAAGGTTCCTGGAAAGGAGAAAATAAAGATGCCATCACAAGATGTGAAAATTACTTAATTCTAAGAAGAACTCACTTGTAAGAGCCTTCACATATGTATAGAAAACATAGTATTGTTACATTTCATTACAATATATTAATATGGCAGTAACCAGACTTTATCTACATCTCCACTGAGGAAGACTCACAATATACATTCAGCCTAGCCAACAGTTGATATGACCATTTGACATTTTTTCACTAAAATATTATTATTAGAGTATTTGAGGGATTGACTTTTAAGCTGCCCTCTTAAGTTTTATGGTTTTTATTAAAAAGATTATTTTTAGCTGAAAACCTAAAATTTTCAGGTTTTGAAAACATCTTAAAATCCAAAAGATTAATTTTGCTTCTTTTTATTGAAAGTACTATTTTCTTTAAATGTATATGTATGTATGTGTTTGTACATACATGTACTGTTAAATACTTCATAATTTGCTGTGGGGAAAACCTGTTCTATGCAGATCTAGTTTTCAGTATTAGTTTTGGGGTTTTTAAGATTAAGAAAAACTTCTGTCTCCAAAATCCATTTTTTGACAGCAACAGTAAGTAAAAACCATATTTATTTTGCCAGTTAAAAAATAACTTTCTAAAAGTCACTCCCTAGGATACTTACTGCAATGAGTTAGGTACATGAAACATTATATAAGTCCTAAAAGGTCTAAGCTTGTATAAGTTCTGCAAGCCTTCCTCCAGTTTCCTCTGTATAGCTAGAAGCTCTTGGCAAGTCTCCCTTCACAGAGAAGCAAGCTCAAATATACAACACTCCTGAGGTAGTGGTACTTTTTATTAGAAGAGGATGTATTTTAATGAACTGGATACATTTTGTTGCCTCTGTTTTCTCTAGTGTTCACTACTCTCCCAGGTGATAAGTCAAAATTTGCATTTTAACAGAAGACAAGTACTCTATTAGAAAGGTATCATGCTTAAAAGCTCATAAGTAGATTTTTGTCTATTTTTTTTTTTAATTTATTACCACCCTTTACAGCCTCTTGTTTAACACAATGGTTCTGTTAATTGACCTAAATAAATGTCTATTTTTGCACATTTGTAAGATTACCATACTAGAACATAAATGTGACTATCAGCTTTGCAGGAGAATTACTCCATCTATTTTGCACTGATCTGATAGCACAAAACAGGTAGAAGCCTCCTGATCACCTGGAAACTGTGCTTGTGAGATGTGGATTTGAGTTTGCAAGACTTTTTCTTCCAGAGGGTTTCAGCAGTGTACAGCTAATAGCAACTGTATAGCTGCTGTAAGGCAGTAATTAAGTGTGCCACCCTGACAACAGTCTTGAACCATTCATCAGTGAGCAGAAGAGCGCAGAAGACAATCTCTGTGTATAACTGCACATACAGTTGGCCCCTAATGTTAATTTGCTAGATAGATTAAACACTTCTCACATTTGATGTATTTTTAGTTTCTTTTTACCCAACCCATATCATTCTAACAGGACTGCGATGGAGGATGCAGCTGTGCTTGCAGGCATGAGAGGACTTCTCTGGTGCCAGGCTCTTTGCCCAGCTCAGCTGCAGCTAAGAGAAGGCACCTGCCCAGAGCCAGAATTATTCTGATGGTTGAAAGGGCAGCCAGCCAAACCCAGAGACACCTGCCATGTCTTCCTATTGAAGAAATCCTTTCCACTCACAAAAAACTTCATATAAGTTTTCTAGCAGTTAATATAAAACCCAGAGAAAGACTTTGGGACACAGCACAGCAAGCTCTCACACAATATATGCTTTTGCTGTATTATCAAGCCATTTGTGCTTTTATTGCTTATATTCTCTATGGAACTTTGCCTTAAAACTAAAGCAATAGAAATTTCACAGTCCTGGCTGAGCATGAGAAAACTTCTGGGAGGGTGAAAGCCAAGGCTTACACATGGTGCCAGGTTGCTGAAGAAAGCAGAAAGGTCTTAGCCCTATGGTCCTCAACCAGTAGCACTGAGAAGCAGCATCCAGAACACCCAGGAGCTGGGAATAGCCAGAACATCTGCTCATCTTAGCCCCTTGTGCTATCATGATCTTTTATTCCTTACATAGACATCCCTTTCTGTATCACCAGATGCAAACTGAGGATAGTAAAACACCCCCTGCAGTTCCACTGGGCCATTACATCCTTCTTCACTGCCACATGATTTTGTGTGCTATCAGAGCAGCTACCTGTTATATCAGAAGTGCTTATACTTCACTATATATAAATATACATTTAAACAGTGAGGCCACACCCTGATAAGTGATTTGTTTAACCCAATGTGCTTATAAAATGACATGTTTCAAAATGGTCAAGTAATAATTCAAAAGCAGTCTGGTACTGAAAAGCTTTAGTAGTTCAAGTATATTGTGAAAAAACAGCTTTTCAACTTTCAATGCTTTAGAGAGGTAAATATTGAAAACATATTCCAAAAGAGTATTTAGTTATTGTACATGTTAGCAGTCAAAGTGAATCACTACAGTGAAGAGCTGTCGATGAGGTTCCAGCATCCCTACTATAGGCATTTGAGGACTAAGTTTTAAGTTTGGACTAGTTCTGCTCTGGTCATGCAGACTAGACATCCATTGCTAGTTCAGTCACATGATTGCTCCTAGAGTATATCCACTACTTTAACTTCATTGAAAAAGACGACTGGTCACAGCCTTCAAGTATCTCTGGGATGTGAACTGTGGGACTGTCCCCACACATCATTCACATCAGAAATATTTTCCTGATCCAAAGCAAAAGGCGAATATAGAAGTACCACTAGGCACCTTGCTTTACAAAATAGTGAGAGAAAACAATAGCTGATACAGAAGATTTTAAAAAAATAAAATCACAAGGGCTCTCAGAGTTCCCACAACCAAAAACCCTTTCAGGATACATATTAAGCCACCAGGAAAAAGCAGAAGTATATTAGCAATGTACTGAAGCAATCATGTTATTTCCATGGGCTCCAATATATTATATTCATTACATATTTGCCAGGTTGATGCTCTAAAAACTAACAAAGCTTTATTGAAGAACTGACAGTCAGCTGCTTTCTGCAGCGTTTTAGTGCCACAGCAGTAAGAGGAAGCCTGGGCTCATGAGGATAAGAAGCAGATATCAGTGTCACAGCCTTCAGCAGGTCTTTCCCAAGGGCAGGATGAGGGCTTAAGGGAGGAGGAGATAGAGATAAAAATGCTCTTTAAGAGGGTTAACCTGCAAGTGTCCTAAATGTACCACAGGGGAGGTTACAACACCTCAGCAACAACATATGGGCAATAGGGATGGAGCAACTTCTTGTATCTCCTGCTGCAGTCACCAAGGGATAGAAATTGCCTGGTCTGGTAAGAGACCTGCCATGGCAATGTCCATACCAGGCTTTGGATGTTCTTACTGCCTTCTAGAAACAGGGAGGTTTTCTCTGCTTCTTCACCAGTGCAGCCAGTTGCAGCTCACTCATAACTTCTGTCTGATCTCTTAAGATAGAGTAAAAACCTTTCCCAAAGAAAATTATCACCTGCCTAGCAATCATTTCAAGTTTAACCTGACCAGCTGTTTAAATCTGCTCTCCCTAACTTGGGAGAGGTCGAAAAACCTCCCCCTTGCCCTTATGGGTCCCATGGCTGTGTGAGGCAAAGGCAGGGGAAACAAGACCTTTCTCCCATCTCATCCTGGCTGCCCATGAAAACAAAGCCTGCACAGAAGACTACGAGTTTCCTGCCCCATGCCCTAGAGATAAGTTCAGTCTTCAATTATTGCAGGCATCGATAGTTTTTATAGGACTTGCCATCACTCTCTGGCATCTGCAGCACAAAGGCAACAGAGCAGATAGCACTCAGTGTCCCTGCATAAATATGTACAGCCCCCACCAACCAAGAAGGACAGGCTGCCATCCCACTCTTGCCCCACCATCCCACCCTGCTAGAGGGACTGCGGCCTCCCTGCCAGCACAGCAGCACAGGGCTGACACAGCCAGGAGCCCGCTCCCTTCCCCTCTCGCCACCGAGATCCAGCCCTGCCCACCTGCTTCCAACACTCACATTTCTGATCTCTGTAGTACCAGTCCTGCCTGCCTTTCCGTGTACTTTCTCTCTTTCTTATAGAAGGCACTTGTTTTCCTCACAAATTTTTTTCATGCAAGGAAGATGAACATCATTTATAACCAGGACTGAGCATTTGCAAGCTAAAGCTCAGCAGGGGACAAGCATACAGCGAGAGGCAACTCTCACACAGCTGCAGTTTGCACAAGCAAGTCCAGAGACATTGGCTCACCTTAAAAATGAACCAGACCCACAATTAGTAGCTGATCCAATAAAAGAAAAAAAAAAATCTTACTTGTCTAAAGCAAGGCTTCACATTCTGAATTACCCTGCTGTGACTATACAAGCACTTTGACTGCTGTAATGGTTCATTTTTTATTAATGATACAAAAGGGGACCGATTCTGAAGGTTCCGAAATCCTTCATTCTTCTACTGAAATCTCTCGTACATTATTTACATCCAAGTATTCTCCCTTGAACCAAGGGACTTACATTTCATTTCCCTTTTTCTTTAATTTAAAACTTCTTTAACTACAGCTGCAAGACAAAATATAAATACATTAAAAAGTACAATTTGAGTGAAATATTGAATAATTGACAGTGGAATAACTGACAATTCTTAATTTATGAAAAATGTTCTCTTCCTCTTGTGCTGCTTTTTGAATTAGGAGATGTTTCACTTCCAAATCCACTTAAGATACAAAGTCTACTGAACTGAGACATTATAATCATATTTGCTGATTGCTTTAGCAATTGTCTCCTGCAATCTTCTAAACCAGTCATTAGACTCCCACTGACTATGTCCAGGATAGAAAAAGATAACATGAACATCCAACAACTATTATTTTTTCAGTCCAGCTATACTTGCATTCCACATTCACACATACTTAGGTCTGAACACACCATAGGCTGCCATTGCTATGCAAGGCAAAAAGATGATGACTTGAAAGAGCTAAGGCTGCTTTTTTAGCTCTTTACATCAGCATGAACCAGACATCCCCAAAACTGTGCATCCACAGGAGGAAAACAGAAGTTATAACCCCCCAGCAGCTACAGGTTTAATCATTGTTCTCACCTCCAAGCTCCTCCTCAAACCCTGCAGAACAGGTCAGCATTGGCAGCAGTGTTGCAGAACAAGTACCTATGTCCTCAGGGATGCACCTCCTTTGGGAAAACGACAGGCCAAAATTCACCTCCTCCCCCTCTATCAGGACAATCATGGTGCTTCTGATTGGTAAGGATACCTTGCGACTGCATGCAGAAAATGCAAGGGCTAAGTTAGCCACAGACAGTTTACTTTCAGAGCTGTAGTTCTAGCAGGTTTGGATGTTGGAGGTTTTTGTGGTTTTATGTTTGTTTAGGTTTTTTTTGTTTTGGTTTAGTTTTTTTTTTTTTTTAAATTAAAGTTCATACACATCTCTGTAAAGAAATTCCAGGATTTGCTGCAACAGAGAAACAAAATGGACTAACATTACAGACTTATTCCACGGGGTGGATAGGTTAATAGACCAATAACTGGACAGCTGGATTAGACAGAAAACCTGATTTGGAAGGGTAAGAAATAGCCTTTGAGATTTCTTTACCATCTTATCTCAATATTACAAGCTTCCTTAGTTAAAACTGGCAAATACAGGTAACACTCAGAGCTTTGTTCTTTACCCTTCTACATGACCCCTATTACCTAGTCCAATAGGACAGTGTTCTAGTTGTTTCTAAGTTGTGGCAGAAAGCAACTTCTTAGGTCTCTTTAGATAGTAGCATATATTTGCATAATAGTTAAATTCTAATTAGATCTTATTCTTGTTGATTTACTAGCTTGTTAGCATATGACCTTCTTTTCCCACCTGTCACTGGGAAGTTGAAGCCAGCTTTCATATATTAGAACTACAGACTAGTCAAAGCTATTCCTTATTATATTTCATGATTTTCCCCCTGCCACACATGGTAGTACAACATAACCCAGAAGGGAGATGGACCACAGGCAACATTGGCCACCTTTCCCACAAGAAGAATGACTGTCCAGGGGTTCACACCCCTCTCCTGGGTCACCTCTAATGCAGTGAGACACAAAAAGAGTGGGTCTGGAGACACGTAGAAAAGTGTGCTAGTAGTAAGGACTGCTAATAACAAGCAGTACCAAACATTGAAATAAATTATTGGTAGAGAGGGAATTAAATATCCATCGCAGATGACTTAATAAATAATGCACAGTGGCTAGGAAGGTGCATGCAATTGCTCCTGTTGGTGACAGACTGACAACTGCTTGATATTCCTCACGAAGCTTTTTTTTCCTCCCCTCACTCTAGACAGAAAAACAAAACTCTCCCTTCTGCAGTTCCTCACTTTTGTTCTCTGGGAGGAGATACCTGACAGTCATTTCCACAGCCACACAGTATAACAAGGGACAGGGCAGGAGAGCCCTTCTCAGCAGATAAGGCCACTTTGGAGGGCAGATCCAAGGATGAAGAGCACTTCCATGGCTCCACTAACAGGATTCCAAACAGACTAAGTTTTCCCTTGTTATTCCTTCCACCTAAGAGCTTAACCTAATCCACCTCCAGCAGTTTGACTTACACCCACTCTTGGTCAGAGTTTAGCAGGCACTATGTGCTGTTATAGTAATTTACTAGAAGGGCAAAAGGAAATAATAAATCAGTCTCAAAACACATACAAAAAAGTACACCTTCATTGCTCACCAGTGAAATAGCTTCTCTGTCAGGGAAAGAGGCAACTGCTCCTATGTGCCAGGGTCAGCGTTTGTATATTTGTTTAGCATCAACCAGGGTTGTCAATTAGCATTTTGCACTGCTGTTTAGTTACAAGAGAAATAAGTGACTCATTTCACTCCCAGCACTAGGCACTGGCAGAGGGCAAAATTCAGCCCACAGTGCAGTCGGGGATGTTCCTGGCATTGAGACCACTGTAGGGCTTTTTTCCTTGTGGTTTAACTTTGCCACATAATTGCCAGATACCACGCAGATTGCTTGGTAGCCTATGGGATAACCTAGGCAACAGAGCAGGAGGGCCCCTCTGCTTGCCATTTTTATAAATAAAAGAAAAAAAAAATAATTACCACAGTATGACCATCCCCATTTATGCAGCAGGGTGTGGAGGAGGAAAAGAGAATGTCCCACTACTGAGAATAGCCTTTAAGTATATACCATGCTTTCATTAGCTTTGTTTACCCAAGCAAATGGCCATGTAAGTTTGTGGTAGTGTAATTAGATGGTTAATACAAATATATTCTTTAGTTCAAAGGCACAACAAAAAGGGGGAAAATAATGGTTCACACCGAGAGGTTGTTTATTTTTTCCAGCAAAATAGAAAACCTGACAAGAGGAGGTTGTTTTCATTTTTCTAACTATTTACTACTTATTAGTAAGCTTTTACTTTCTTTAAGCACAGGCCAACTTTTACCCAAACTGTGTCTGTCCAAACATTTCCATTTTATAATCAAAAAATGTTGTCCTTATAAACATAGCTTGATTTTAAGAAATAAGGAAATCAAACATGTTAATGTTTTCTCTGTTTTCCTGACATCAATTTAAAGGAAGTAATTTCCAGTTAAAGTTTCAGCTTGCTGGAAACAAGATGACTGTGGAGTCCTGGTCAAGGACAACAGGCATTGCTCAGAAGTCATGAGATTGAGCTGAGATGTTGCTACCTCTACTGATGTTGCTGAAGAGGACCTTTGCAGCTGTCTGTGAACCAGCACACCTCATTGCTGACTCTGCCAGGCCCAGCTGTGAGCCACCACCTCAAAGAGCTGCAACCCTGCCAGCTTCCCCATGAGATTCTCCTCCCCACATGCCAGCATCCATCCCGTATGCTGGCACCACAGGCCACCCTGCAGTCATACCAAGTACCTTTTTCAGACCTCCTGTCACATTTCCTTAGGTTTATTTTGCACAATGAGTTAGCTACAAAACTAGAATAAGGGCCCTGGAGTCTGCTCAGTTTTACCTGTCTTTAGTTGTACACAGTTTGAGAGCAAAATTTTGGTTCCTCTAGAAACAGATCACGATCTACGCCTAATCTCAGCAGACACTGTTCAAGCAGCCCATTATAACTCTGCCAGCACACATTGGTCCTCTCTTGAAGTCTCTGCACCACTTCAAAGGCAAGAAAAAACAATTGTATAAATAACAATTTACATTCAGCTGTCAACTAGAAGGCAAATATGTACCCCCTAGTGATAAAATGCTGCCTCTCTCACCAAGAACTCACTTACAGCTCTCTCTCTCATTCTTTATACACAGCTAGCGATAATAAGCATACTGTAAACAGCTAAAAAACATGATCTTGGGTCTGCAGTCAGAGTGGATGCTGAGTGTTCAGTTTGAATAAGAGCAAAAATTCAGAGAAACAGAATTTGAGGGGGTTTATTACAATATTAACTGTCCAGGAAAAGACACCCAGTCACCGCAGTTCAGGTTTTTCTATTAAAATACCATCTTAATGCATTTCCAGAATACCAAATTATATGAAATTAGAAAATTTAATTCTACACTATTCAAATGTAGAAATTAGAAATTATTACTGGAGCAGAGTAAATATCAACTCTAGAATACATAGGAAGACTTAAGCCTTTCTGGCCTTGCTAGCTACAGACAAAAGCATGAACATTAACAAGAAAAATACTTAAAACTCAAGAATACAGTTCTGCCTGTTAGAAGTACTACTACTACAGCTTATAATTATTGAATATTTCAGTTTAAGAAGTCTGATAAAGTGTAATCTTAAGTATTATCCAAGACTTTTTTAAATTTTAAATTCATAGCTTTGTTTAGTAGTTGTCATCATTTTTTACTATACTTCACATTTTAGTGAAAGGTTAGTTCTTAAGCAGGACAGAATTTTGGCTATCATTAAACTTATCAGGGCTCCAGGTACAAGTTCAGGTAGGTGAGCTGTGACCTTGCTGGGAAGTTCAAGACCACTGTGTTACAGGATTTTTTGACAAGGAGAAGCAGAATAAATTACTTTTAGGGTTTCTTGTTGTCAGCATTACTGGCTGCACAAGAATGCAGGATGGTTTTCTAAGATACGGCAGTTGTTTTAAGAAACACTCTTCTCCATCTGGTTTCAGTCTCTCCAACAAATCTCACCAAGGTCTAATGGTGTTGCTCAGTATAACCTAAGCCTCAGCAAGGTCCTTTCTAAGGATTTTTGAATGAAGACACAGAATTTCAACCATATTTTAAAGCAAGTCAACAACCTGCCAGCACAATGGGTCACTGCCTTTTCAAAATCCTTTTTCCCCTGAAATAAGGAGAACATAAGAGATGACAGAAGGGTTTGAAGGGTCAAGCAGCTTCTAAGAAAAATATCAGATAAATTTAGACAGGAAGATATTTGACAGCTCTGCGATTTATAACCATTAAAATGAAAGATATTATTTAGAACTTTATTCATCAAAAGGAGATGATTAGGAAATCATTACTTCTGCCCTAGTCAAACAGTTTGAGATGAAGACTTAGTTGAAACTTTCCAGTAGAAAAGTTTTGTTTTGGCAAAGACTCCCTTTCCTCTTTCTCTGCCTCAAAACAAAAAAGTTAAACTATTGTATGGGAGAAGTTTCTGAAATTCCTTCAAAAATTAGTTGAAACGTTTCATTAGAGATGAGAAATAAGATTTTTTTGGTAGAGATTTACACTTTGCCTTCATTCTATGTGGCATGTAAAAAAGCACAGTAACTTCTGTAATGCGTCAGTACTATGATAAACCTTATTAACCTTATTAAAATGTTTTGGTTTTCAATTATTTTCAAAGGAACTTTGTTCCATGAAAAAAAAATTCTCCCTTTTCTGTTTTTTTAAAAATTCTAAGCAGCTCTTCTGCTGAATGAGTTCCCTATTTCCCACATGTCCAACATCTACAAATGATTAAGTACATTTTACATTTACTCTAACTTGCCAATTAAGTAACTTTCTTGCATCTGAAGTCACAAAGCCAGCAATAGTCCTTTCTGTGCTTTGCAGCAGGGAGGCAGCATAATCCACTAAACCTAGCCACAATTTGAAGCAATGATCTGTTTAGACCCTAGACCAGAGTCTTAAAGACACCTTTCACTGTATGAATCAGAATACGGAAGTACAGTCTGCAAGTGCTGTACTTCCATATTCTGATTATTTGAACAGCAACCAAGAAGAGTGCTTGATAGCCCCACTTCAGATATATCCTAAGCCCTGTGCAGACCTAAGGTACTGACAGTGTCCACCACTCAACTTTCGTTTAAAAAACAGAAGGCAATAATCCTTGGCCTGCAGTAGGTAATGGCAGCAAGCTGGCTACACAGAATAGTATTTTTCATGCTGCTTTGCAAAGGAACAAGCAGGAAGGGCATTGGCACTATCGTCCTGACATCAGAGGAATGAATGAAGAATAAGGATCTGAAGGAATTCATCTAAATGGGAAGTTTCTTGCACAATCAGGAAAAGCCAGGACATTCTCTTAATGTTCAGTCCGTATTCTCAGATCGTTTCACTACCAGTACAATTTATTCAGACTAAAAGTACATTTTTATTTCCACCAACAAAAGAGATGATCAATCTTTGGTGAACATTTTCAACATCTATGGTTATTTGTACATCAAAGAATATATTTAGAATCAGATCAGACATTTTTCCCATCAAATAGGATGCTCTGATTCAAGCAGGAATTAGTACTTAGAAAATCCTTACATCACACTGCTCAGGAGGTTCAGCCAGCCTTGAGCTCTGAGCCACAAAGCATGAGGTGGGGGGAGTGCAGAGAACAGTGGAACATTGTGTTGTATTTTAAACAAGTTAAAGCTTTGAGAAATACTGTAGTCACAGGGAAATAAACTTTGTATTCTATCATCATGCTGATCACTTTTTAACTGACCATACTGTAAAAGGTGTTTTCTACTAACATTTGACTGAAGAGACAATTTTATGACTAAAGGAAAAAAGTCAGTAAATGACTTCCCTATCCCTTTGCAGACAATATCATTCTGTCACTCAGCAAGCCATTTTCCATTATCAGTACCCACAGTAATGTAGAATCTTTTTTACTCCTCATAAAGAATATTCATCATTTATAGATAACCTCTCAGTTGTTTCCCTTCATCTCTTACTAACAAGATTCACTCCAAATCTCCATTTGTCTTGAGATTCATGAAACTTTCATGTCATTCTTTCTTGTCCAGAAAGACATCTGTTAACTTTCTGCATAAAAGTGACAGAGACTGAGGAAAGTTGCTCCTGAAATGAGTTTCCTCAGTTCTTCAGCTCTGGCCTTTTAAAATGTGAGGCTCTTTACCCATGATATATTTCATAGTATCAACCATTTTGGTTCAAATGTTTGTTTCCTAGAAAAAGGAATATTGAACTAAAGGATCATTTTCTTTCTACGGTGGGAATGCCCTCAAAAGACCTCCTATTCAGACCCTTCTTCTGTTAACAGCCTATTGACCATTTTTTAAATTGCACTCTCCTTTTCCTGCCTTCCCTGAGGGCTCCCTTCCCCCAGGTTTCCCTCACTTTTTGTTCAAAACTTAAAAGTTTTTCTCAAAACACCTTCATACCACAGAAACACTCATCTTTTCCAGTATTGTGTCTTATTCTGAGTAGAGGATTGGGAGCCTAGACCTATTTCCATCCTTGCTACTGACCTCATATGGTACTTAAGTGGTGATGAACTAGAAAAATTTAACTTTCTATATCAGGCTAGAGTGTTTTAATACATTCTTACTTCTATCCTATCTACAGAAGCACCATAAAAAACTACCAGTCTGCCAGGTGCTATTGGGAACTGAAATCAGACCTTCCCTAACTTTGCCTTAGGACATTGAAAAGCTGTTTACATAGTGGTCATAGCAAATCTCATTGGACAAGTCAGTAGGTGAAACAGTTGTGTTGAAGATTTATCCTTCCTTTGTTGCATTGATCTTACCAAAGTAGTTTTACATTTCAGCTTCTAAAAAAAAAACACAGAGAGTTTCACATTTCCCAGATATCCCCTGCATGAGGAAGTTAAACTTGGCTATCCTTTTGCAAACAAAGGAGCCTCTTAACCTTTTAGCAGTCACTTTTAAAAATCTAGAATATTTTGTTCAGTACCAAACTCCCAGTGGCAGGCAGAACATGCTTAAAGCAGATATAGCATTATACCTCATAGTATATAATCTACATTCCCAGCAAGCCTTACTTGGGAAAATTTGAGAGCAGGAGTTTGCATTACTGTCCTCTGTTTAAGAACTCTTGATGCATCTTACTTCCATGACCATTGCCTTTTGAAACCCTCTATATTTCCAGCCTTCATAGCACACTGTATGCAGCATGTAATTAAATTGCCAACACTGCCAAAGTTATTTGCTTTCACACTTCTACATTATTTCATTCGGTCTTCAAGTTCTTGTCCTGACCAAGAATATAATTCACAGATCTCTCCTGAATGACAATATTTAATTCCAAGTCCATCACTGTGCACATACAGTCAGGGGAATATTCTTCCCTGTGTTCATTACTTTGTTTTTACCAACAGAATTAATTTACTACTTTCTTGTTCAGAAACTCAGGATGGTGAAATCCTTCTGCAACTGTTTTAATTTTACCTCCTCTTGTATCAAGTCTCAATTCTCTCTTTTCACTCACCCATTTTCCATGTTGTTACAAACATACAGCTTCCCTATCGCACAAACAGATTTTTTTTTTTTTTAAACCATTTTTTGCATGTCACTTACATGAACATCAGTGATAGCTCAGTTACTACAAAAACCTCTGGCTGAAACTAACCAAATGCTTTTTTAGGAAACTAGCTATATGCGGTATCCAGATCATTTTGCTTCACACATTCATTGGCTTGTATAAAATTTAAGAGTTGTAACTTCTTCCTGAAAGAACACATTAAAATTAACAAAGATCCATTTTGATAACAAGTAGCAGCTCTTTTCCACTGACTAGGGTTTTTAACACTATAATCAGTTTAATAATTTTGCATTTTCTTTCTTTTAGAAATCTTGATGAAGCATCCCAGATACAGGTACTTGCCACTCACCCTCTTTTTAGAGCTCTATTGGTTCCCTTTCAGGAAGGGGGGGTAGGCCACCTTTTACCTCCCTTTTCCAGTAAAAGCAGACTGTTTTTTCCAGTTCCAGTAAGAACAGCCTGTTCTTTATCAAGTTATAAAAACTTGTGTGGGAGAGAAAAACCAGCAAAAATAAGAGTACACAGTGAGTTATAAAACAGCTAAGGGTGCATGCTGTAGAAAAGAAAAGCAAAAAGCAACACAAGTTTAAATGACCTCCTTGTTCTTTGATGCTGACTTTTGACAAGCTTTATGTAGAAATCTACCATTTTGTTTTAGGTTTCTGATGGATTTCCTTGGGCTAGCTCTGGTTGTGATTCTTCACAAGAGGACAGCATTTGTACTGTTCCAGAAAGGGTTGGTGGGCTTCATATTGTTTCCAGAAAAACACAGTCACACAAATCTATATCCAAATACGTTATAACCAGTTACATTCAGTTTCTTTTTCTCTCACGTCACATGTTTTTTTCCAATGCTTGGCTAAACTTGTAAAATGACCACAAAGCTATTTGAAAAGCAATGAATATTGTTAGCCAAGGTTGATAGGGGTGTCATTGGCATCAGAAGCTGGTGCATCCGTTGACAAGATCTGGGATCCACTTAAACAGAAACAGGATGTTGTATGTGAGGTAGAGAAGGTAACACCTCTAACACAAAAACAATCCCACCACGGTTCCCAAGGATGGTATTGCAGCACAAGGGAAAAGAAATACACAAACTAGTTGTTCCCTAAGTATAATTCTTGCTAGCTATCCACCAGATACAAATACATTTTTTAACTAAGCACATTAATCCTTGAAACAAAGCTAAAGTTATAGGATCTGTATTAGCTATAGGGGTAAAACTAAAGTCATTGCTCAGTTCTAATTAACTGGATGACAACTGTGAATGGGACAAATCCAGAACCTGAGGTCTGTGCCTGGTCTCTGCTGTCTTCTTGCTTAGCTTCCACACCACTCCTTTGAAAGTACTAGCTCTGTTATCCTCAGATAACCTGAATGCACAAATAGCATAAGGGCTTTGAGGTAATCTACCTTTTACAGGCTGGTAATCAGAGTGCTATTACGTCATGAAGAAAAAAAAAAAGAGAATTTTGAGATTTATTTTTTGGGCAATGGAAGGTGTTATTGTTTTTCCCCAACAGGGGTAGCTTATGGGTTTTTAGGTGGGAAAAATACATCTGTTTGAATCCAGCAATAGACACGTCTGGATTAAAATTGTTAAAACCACTGAACTGCAGACATCTGTAAACATCACTGTGTTTACATTATTGTAAGTATATCTAAATCTCCTTTGTCTTCAGAAAAAGAAAGATGGATTAGCTAGCTCTATGAGCGTAGCTATGTGAAAAAGAAAGGCAAGGAAGCGAAAGGAAATCTTTGGGGCTTGTTGCGCATTCACTTCTGGAACACTGTAGCTCACAGAACAGTAACTGAAGTGAGTGATAAAGGCTTCTAGCTCTCTAATCACCAGAGAAGGAGATGAACACTTAAAAGAAACAAATTATATAAGCAACAATAGTGTGTGTAAAGCGATTTGAGAAAGGGCAGCCTTCTCTCTAGCCACTGCTGATGAAAGCTGGCACTTGACAGCTGGAAGCTCTAGGCACTGCCTGGCAGATTTCAGAGTGCTGTGCCTTTGAAGAAACTACAAACCTGTACTGAGTGACAACAATAATCAGTCAGGAGAAAGCATGTATTACACCTTATCAAATCAGAGTGTGCTAATGGTTCCAGAGAGAGCCTGTAAAATAAAAGATATCCAGAGCATTAAGATAAATGGGTCAAAAACCATTAATGATAGCCATTAAAACAACTTGTAGCACACAGAGTCATTTGCTATAGATACAGGCTGCAATGAAACTTTTAAGACTAAAAGTTTAGGAAAAAATATAGATATGTCAAGCATCTAAGGATCTTCGATAGATTATTTCTGGTCTTAGAAGCAGCAACAGAAGTACTAGTGACAGGGAACATCCACCAGGTTGTAAGGATGTCTGCTTTTTCATCAGTGAATCAAATACACACATGTATCAACGTTGCCATCAGAAGACAGTGTGGAGCTGGGATCCGCTGAGCTTGGCACCTCTTCATATTTTGGAGTGGATTTAAGGCAACAAGGTGCAGTCAGCCAAGCAGTAAAATTCAAGGGTCTGCATCACTGACGTCAAGTCCAAAGGGCTAATTTCAGAAATAGTTATTGAGTTCTTAACAAACAGCAAGTACATGGCCCTTGCAAATACTCTGGCAAGCTAGGAGATGCGTTTATGTCAGAGGTAAGGAAGAACACTGCTACAGCAACCGTACACCTATTGTTTCAATGACGGTTTCTATTTCAGTTCCCAGATATCTCAGAAATTCAACTTTAGATAAAATAGAATCATGGAATCATAGTTTGGGTTGCAAGGGACCTTTAAAAGTCATCTAGTCCAAGCCCCTGTAGTGAGCTGGGACATCTTCAACTAGATCAGGCTGCTCAGAGCCCCATCCAACCTGACCTTGAATGTTTCCAGGGATGGGGCATCTACAACCTCTCTGGGCAACCTGTGCCACCATTTCACCACCCTCATTAAGAAATTTCTTCCTTATATCTAGCCCAAATCTACCCTCCTTTGGTTTAAAACGATTACCCCTTGTCCTATTGCTACAGGCCCTGCTGAAAAGTCCCTCCTCATCTTTCATATAAACCCACTTTAAGTATTGAAAAGCCACAATAAGGTCTCCCCAGTGCCTTCTCTTCTCTGGACTTAACAACCCCAAATCTCTCAACATTTCCTCATAGGAGAGGTGCTCCAGCCCTCTGATCATTTTTGTGTCCCTCCTCTGGACCCATTCCAACAGGTCTGTGTATTTCCTGTATTGACTCCAGAGATGGACACAGTACTCCATGTGGGGGTCTCACCAGAGCACAACAGAGGGGCAGAATCACCTCCCTCAACCTGCTGGTCATGTTTCTTTTGACACAGCCCAGGATACAGTTGGCTTTATGGGCTGTGAGCACACATTGCTGGTTCATGTTGAACTTCTCGTCGACCAACACCCCCAAGTCCTTCTCCTCAGGGCTGTTCTCAATTCCTTCACCCCCCAGCCTGTATTGATACTGGAGGTTGCCCTGACCCAGGTGCAGGACCTTGCACCTGGCCTTGTTGAACCTCCTGAGGTTTACATGGACCCACTTCTTAAGCTTGTCCAAATTTGCTGAGGGTGCACTTGGTCCCACTGTCTATATCATTGATGAAGATATTAAACAATACTGGTCCCAGTACAGATCCTTGAAGGGCACCACTTGTCACTGAACAATAATTATGTGATTTCCCCAAGCTCAGAGAACATGTAGGAGGAAACAGACCTGAGCAGCCCAGAAAGCTGCTACTTCAAGAAAAAAGGAAACAATAAAGACTAGGCAAGGTCTCCTCAATCACTCTGCAACAAGGTTATATCCTTTCCCATTTCCCTCTACTTAGGTTTGGTGGTTTTTTGGTCCTTCTGTTAATAATTCATAGAGGACAAATATGTTTTCTAAAGTTTTTCTAGTCATCTTATGTACTGTATGTATTACTGCAGTACCTCAGGAAAAAAAATGTCAAATTTGGAATGCAGCATAGGGGAAGAGGAAAGAGCAAATACGGTTTGGACGAAGGATGAATATAGGACAGATTCATCCTATATGAATAATGGATACCACAAGACATAAACTGGAGACCTGAGACTTACACAGCTCTCCTAGAAAGTTCAGCAATTTTCTTTCTTCCTTTTTACAGCAGTTGTAATGAATGTGTCTTGTTCAAATATACATTAAAATGATTTCTTTTTCTTTTCTCAAAACCATTTCTTCAAACTGTTGCTTAGCAAAATCACGATCTCAGAAAATCTGCCTTTAAGTTGGGACCCAAGAAACAATAACAATACTCATCAACATGTTTCCCATTCAGTGGAGATGCAACAAGAATATAATGCATACCCTCATCATTGTTTTTTATTCTCTTATACTGTGATCTCAGCAGATTTATTCTATATATCTATAATTGCCAGAAAAAAATCTTTCAGTATAAATGCTATTACACAAAGGTGTTTGAAGGTAGAAGAGTGATGATGGAAAGTGGAGGTGCTTAGTCAAAAGAACATTAATTTAAAAATAACCGTATTCTCTCCCATACTGATAGGGTGACTTACATGCAAAGGTGGTAGTTCTGTGCAGGCAACACTCCAAACTTCTGTGTATTTATCAGCCAAGTTAAGCAGCTGTATTCCTAAACAAGAAAGTGTTTATTCCCTCCTACGCTCTCTTGATGCAGAAAGATTTTTGAACCTGCTGTCAATGGAGAACAGTTCAAGCAGGGGTGTCAGGGATTTCAGGGATTCACTCTTCATCTGTGCACCCAACATACATGGGATGATCGCAGCAGTGATGTAGAGGAGCTGCCTTGGATGCTTCCAGTAGAGCCTGGTCACCCTGGGTTCTTGCTCACCACCATACACTGCTACTGCCTCATCCATGGGACTGCTGGTCTGGTCAGCCCCAGCCCAAACCAGCTCTTGCTTGGTTCACTCCAGTCCTTCTGTTTCAGGGGTGCTGGGACAAGGAGCAAGGACAGCAACTGCAAGTGAATGGACACCTCCCACGATATGAGCCCTTCTCTAACCTAAGGGGAGACAGTTGGTCAAGGTACCTTGCTCGTTGGTGCAAACTCAACAGCTTCTCACCACTTAACTCACTTCCAGAGTCCTCTTGCACAGCAAGATCACCACACCAGGTCAGGAACTCTGGGATTACATCTACACAGTTGCAGAATTGTCTTCCCTTCCCCATGAGTTTCTTACTACAAATACCAACTCTTTTTGGAATATAAAACAGGTCAGACTACAGATGACAGTATAGTCCTGTCAGTCTTGATTTCTCAGACTGAATTAAAACAAGAGATTAGAGGTGTTTCCATGCAAGTTTCTTGTTGCTGTTTTGTAATCCTTAACATGTGTCTAGCTGTGCTGGAGATAGTCAGGACTCCCACAGCTTTTATTAGGTCTGATATTGCAAAAGCTGTATATTTCTTAAAGTTCTAAGATCAGGAGATAGGGGATCATAAGAATCAACTTTATGGGAGAATGGAACATGAACATTTGAAGTTGTTTCAGGAAGAGCAGCTTTTCAACATAGACTAGACCAACAAGAGAAATGAAATTAATTACAATTTGTTTGTGCACTTTCCATTAGTCTATAACATGAGAGCTTTCCCATCTGTACTGTTTACCTTTCTATTACCATACCAATGCTCTGAAAATTTCTTCACATCCAAGGGGAGAAAGATTGGTCTCCTTGGCCCAGAGATCCTCAAAACAAAAATAAAAACAAAAAACAAACACACACACACAAAAAATCTTTTCAGCTCTATAGTCCTTCTCACATAGGTATGAACTCTCCGCTTCCCAGCTAGTGGCCGATTTCTCTCTGCCTGATGAACACTTATGATACACAGCTCACTTCTACAACTGCACATAAGAAACAGTTCAAACGCACAGGTGGTCTCAAAGATTCACCTTGGTTTTTAATTCCCTTTCAACTCCCATGTCCCTGACCCACTTTAAACAATCACTAAAAAAAAAAGGAAAAAAGAATGGAAAGACACAGCACTTTGTACAGCTTCTATAATGCTCTTATTGATATTCCTGTGCTCTACTCCAGTTTGGATTTCATTGTCAGTTGCAGCCATTTTTCCACTTTCTCCCCTCTTGCCTCCAAACTTTGCTGTAGAGAGTGACTTCTCTCTTGCTTCATCTAATCATCCAAAGCCACCTTGTCCCAATATCTTTTCTGTTTCTCCAGCAAGAAAATACTGCATTCATCCAGCCTCACCACAGGTTCCTGCAGTTTTAGTGAACAACACTTGGGCAACACAATGACAACTTTCCCCTTTGAGCCAGATTTTCAGTCCCTGCTCTCTCAACATCCAAGACAAAGATGTTAAAGGTACTTACAAGCAGTACCAGAAAAAGCAGTACTTTTCTCAGAACTCTGTGCTGAGAGGACACTAATTTCTTCCTGTGGAAATGGACTCACTGAACCTCAACACTTGACTACTTTTTAGCATCTACAGATCAATTAGATACCTACACAGTCAATTTCCACCCAAACACATGCTCAGTTATTCATCAGCAAACACATATAAGGAGAACACAGCATAGGTTAAGTTCTGTTTAAAACCATGCCATTTAACTCTCAATTGAGCAAGCATTAGATTCAAGCTGATTTCCAATTGTTAGCTCTTCTTATAGAGCTTTCAAGGCTTTCACATTATCTGAAGTTCAGCTGAACAGGTCTGCAACTGAACTACCTCCTGCACAAAATCCAGTGTAGTCCCATCTCACCTTTGACCTCTAGGTTTATGTTGATCTTATAAAAGAGCTTTTCAAGCTCAAAAAAGTGATATAGAATTTTAACTGTCTCTTGTGCCAAGTGCTGACTAGCAAATAAAATAAGTTACTCATACTAAGCAGCACTCTGAAGTTGCATTTATAAACAAACATGAAAATATCAAAGCTATACCTAGATATATAATTACAGAATTTGTTCCTAAAAGTTATTAGCTTCTTGTTGACTTATTACTATTATTTATGAAATGCACATGCACCAGCATTAAGACTGCATGGTCTTAGATCTTAACGTTTAATACATTAATATAAATTTTGTGGCTGTTTAAGAGCTGGATGTGATCTCTGTGGATAAAAACTGTTAGAAACTGATTTTTAAAGTCTTTCAGCTGTATCTGTATTGAATTTAATGACATAAATTTTTTGGGGGACGGCACAGGGGCAGACAAGTGCCAAACACAGCCCCTAACACTCTTTACTCCTAATTCCCAGCCAGGATTCCTGACAGATAGCCTGAAAGGAGGATTTGTGATCCCAGAACAGCTTCACTGCACAGACTATTTAAGAGTCAGTGTCTCTAAATTAATTCCCCTCCAGACTGCCCTTAAAGCAGGATTTGTAGGGTGCAGGGCTTGAGGGGAACTTCTTTAGATGGCAGACCAGGGGACCATGCACCCTGTTATCACCTGCTTGCCGCCTCATCTTTCAGGCACAAGAAGGAAAGTCTTTGCAGTAGCCATGTCCAGCCCTGGCCTTAAAGCCTTAAATTTCTGTCCAGCTGCCTACAGTCCCAGCTGCTCCTCAACCTAGACTCAGTATTGTTGCAAGGACTTTTTTACTTCCTGGCTTTTATAATGTCATCTTTTGCCTTGTTGTATCTCTTGGAGCTTCCACTCTCCCGTCCTTTCTCCCAGCTTTCAATCATGCATTTATCTGTTATTTAAACAAATGCCCTTGAAAACTGCCCCCTTTAGATTGCCTCTAGACACTGTTTTTCACCGACAGTAGTATTTAAGACCAGCCTGGGAAGTTATTGTCACTCTACACTGATGCTGGTCAGAGTTTTCCAAAAATGCGTACATTAAATTAACCTGTCCTTGATCATGTTTCTCATGTCCCTGAAAGTTTCGGATCTTAGAGTTGTAAAGTACTGAAATAAAACAAGGCAATAGAAAATATGGTGCTGCAAGTAGAAGTAGAATGAATTTACATTAGAAGAAATTAAGAACTAATAATTCTAATTTACAAGGCCATTCAGGAAGATGCACTATAATAAATAGCCCCTGTTCTGTATGGAAAGCACAGAGACAAAAGAGTGGCTAACAAAATCTTCAGTCACTGTTGGGTGATGCCCTAGTATTAACATGTTAAATATATTATCCTGATCAATGTCACAACAGACTTCCAATACTAATCATTGCAAAGTCATTCATTACAACCTATAGCAGACATGTTTTGGCTTACATGAGCATTCCCTTTA
Source organism: Strix uralensis (assembly GCF_047716275.1). NCBI lineage: Eukaryota > Metazoa > Chordata > Aves > Strigiformes > Strigidae > Strix > Strix uralensis. The sequence continues at coordinate 32,049,741 of NC_133978.1, forward strand.
GAGAACACTAAGCTATTCCAGCACATTAAACATCTTCTGAAACCTCTTAGTTAATGTCAAAGCTAAAGCCCTGCAGTTGACTGGCAAGACAGTTTTCCTGATCATGCTGCTCAAAAGGTTAGGGTTAGAACACAAACCATTTCAGTTTAGACTATGCAACAAAAAAAGTATCCCCTGGAATACATGACTGGGAATTCTCTAGACTAACTTGAACACCCGTTAAGAAACTGAAAACCATTTATTTCATGTTTACATGGAACAATGTAATAAACAGGCAGAAAAGAGCTGCCAAAATCCAGGTAATTTTGAACTGTTGGTTGCAGAGCAAGTTAGCCCATGAAATACACCAAGCAGAAGCAACTACACTGCTTACTGTACCCAACACGCCTCCCTTTCAAACTAGATTAAGTCCCCCTGCATGGTTCTCCATATTTTCAACTCTGGCAACTCCAGTGAAAGTAAGGACGTGCTGTATAAACAAGACTTGAGGTCTTCAGCACAAAGTCGTCTATCTTAATATCAAATCCTAGCAGAGACAAAGCACTGCATTTTCTACACTGATGCAGTCAGCGGAGATCAATCTTATTTGAGCTAAATCAAGGTCAGTCACTAGAGATGGCCATTTAATTTTACTTCCTTCAAGACATTATTACGTAAGGCTTATTACCAAAATGAGAGGGACCCAAATTCACAGTATTTTTGCTACTCTTTGGCTGATCTGTTTTGCATGGAAAGGGCAGGGTAGAATTCATTTCACCTCTGAAAGTTAGGCACTCTAACACCTTGCCATCTAGATTCCTTCAACCTCCTATAAAACACACCTCTAAAATCAGGTCATCCTATATACATTTACAGTGCTAGAGTTTGGGAGGACTTCATCTTGCCTAAGCATCAGACTGCTTACAAAACTTCCAAAGCTTCACCACAAGCAGTGCTGGATTAAAGTAAAACCCTTGTATGAGTACAAGGTTGCTTAGTATTTCAGAGCAGGCTTTTTTTTTCCCCCCTCTCCATTGCAAATCTGTTATTTTCCAAATCAAAAGAAAGAAATAAAAACAGGATGTTCAAGTTCCCCCTTTCATCCTGTTTCATACTTTGGCCTTCACAAGCACAGATACAATGACTAGAAACAGTGTACATTTAAGAGCATGTTTCTGGGAGTATTAAGAAGTTTAAAAGCTAGAAGCATAGGTTTTTTAAAACAGATATTTTCACTTTTCCCTAGAAAAGCTTTCCAATTTACAGTAAGCGTAAAACAGGTAGGCACTACAGAAGTGTAACAGATCCTAAAGGAACAGTTATAACAACCTGCAGAATTTGTAGATAGTATGATCTTATTTCTATAACTTTTTCTTAAATCACCAAGTAGAATCGAAGGAATAATCATATCCCAGAGATTTTCAGTGTTGGCAGCAGACAGTCTTAAATTTTGCATGACAGCATAAAACCTGTCATAAATTAACATATTTCACCAACTCCTACTGGTCTTTTCCATAAAAACAGGTAAGCTTAGAAGTAATTGATTTTGCAGCTTTTCCAAAGAGACCAGAAACGTGTTTATCATGACTGAGTACAATATTGGTTGTACTTAACTGTGTTTGATTTTCTGGTACTAAATGTTATCCCATTATACAATGCATACAATTACAGTTGGATATAGCTGGATATAGTCTGAAACACGTTTTGTGATTACTACTGCAGAAGTATTAACTCACACAGACCAGCAAGAAGCCTGTGATACATAGTAAGACACTGCATGATGAATCAATTCAGGTGTTGAGACACGAGCCTATTACCAAAGAGAGAAACTAAGATGCAGGGCAAGGGAGACAGAGATGTATCAGATGATCAGATTTGAAGAGATGGAAAGTTATTAAAGCAGAGGCACAGAAGCAAGCTAGAATGTTTTTAGTACTATGGTGTTGATTAAATATTGTACTGAACATAAGAGCAATTCAGTGTTTTTCTTTTTCCTAGATGTCATTCCCATCACAATTAAGCTGAAAAGATAAATGCTGCAGCACTTCAGATGTGATGTGCTGCTCACCCAGTGAATTGCTCTGACCAGTAAAAGTAAAGCTCAACTTCAAGTTCTGATCCCATGAGAGGCAGCATAGGGTTCAAGGGTCTTGATATTGGCAGAGCCTCAGTGATGCCAATGGGATCCTAGGCAAAAAACTGTGGCTTCTCAGACATACACAACTATGTGCTTCCAGCAGGTGAGGTATCTTCTGACACAGCCCAGTCTAAATATTTGACTCAATCTGCTATTAAATCTACAAAAAAGGGATGTGTTAAGATTTCCGTTTGGCTTTTGGCTAGGATACCAATGCCATGCAATCCCAAAATCATTTCTTATATGAGCTTAGAGCAACTGCTAAAGTGTTCTGCCACTCAGAAGTAGAAAGCCAAGGCAAATCCAGTCAAGCAGATACCTACTCCATTCTCTACAGGTTATTTCATTACATTCATTAAATAAATATCTCCCACTAGTGAATTACATTATGTAATTAATATCTGTTATGTATAAAGGAGGGGGAAGTGTTCTTTCAATGTCTTCTTGGGACACTCCCCCCCCCCCCCAAAAAAAAAAAAAAAAAAACCCAAACAAAACCTACACCCTCAACCTTAATTCTCCACTGATAAAAACTTAAGAGCAAGGACAGGTATAAACACATCCTCCAGTGCTTTCAGAGGTGTCCCTGTTAGGGGATACGACCCTAAAGAGTATCTTCCATAACATATGCTGGATATACAGTGACACCAAAAAGCCTTCAGCCAGGAAGAAAGAATCAATACTAGGAACAGCACATCAGGCAACCCTCCCTTAAAGGAGCAAGAACTCCAATAGGCTTTAGGTCAGTGAGTTTTGGAGGAACAAAGAAAAGCATCCAGCATAAAATTTGAATCTTGTTATCTTTAATGTCCTGTTTGCATTTTAATCTATACCCAGCTGCCTAACCTGTTAGGCAGACAACCTCAACTCAGAGATTTTAGTATCACTTGTCCTTTAAGGACATTATTTAACTTGATTTCAGACATTCCACTTTCAGTGGAAAGGTCAGAGCCTCTAGTGACAGAATTACTTCACATATGTAGAGATACACATGCTTCACTGGCAAAATTCCAGTGAAGTAGACATAACAGCAATTATATGCCTAGTAAGGTTACAACTAAGCTTCCCAAACTATGCAGCAAATGCTGACTGCTCAGACAGCACCTGCATGTCTAACTTTTACAGGCTGATCACTCTTAGTGCATGTACCATCTAGGGAATCCATATTTTTCAAAAACTATTTGGAAGAAAGTGTTTGATCTGAATGATCAATTATTTGGTACAACATCACCCTTAAGGTCTCAAGAATTTGTAAATCAAGTACTGACAGCTGTTGGGATGCTTCAACAGCCACTGAGACACTTATTTGTTTAGACCATTCCAAGACTTGAAGTTCCCACCATAAAGCAGCTCTTTTGCAGTATCTTGAAGAGAAACCTAGGAAGACCACATATCAATACCATTTCAGTTGGTTCTCACTACATCAGTTTCTACATAAAGCAGGGAAAGATATCATATGCAACAATTATCACATGGTTCACAGCCTCAGGTGGGAGCTGCTCACATGTTCTCTTTGCTCAGCAGAACACCCTCCCCAACACGCATATAGCAAGTCCTGTCAGATGAAAACAGGCAGAACCTGATCTGTCATGGTATGTACACAATCACATCTCAGGTACAAAGCTTTTAGGCTTAATCAGGAAAAAAAGATGCTTTTAACTGAAACAGAAGTAACAGATCTAAAGAAGAGTAGAATATTTCAGTTGGAAGGGGCCTACAACAATCTTCTAGTCCAAGTGCCTGACCACTTCAGGGCTGATCAAAAGTTAAAGCATGTTACTAAGGGCGTTCAAATTCCTCTTAAAACTGACAGGCATGAGACATCGACCACCTCTTCAGGAAGCTTGTTCCAGTGTACCATAGGCCTGATTTTGTTCTTCAGCTGTAATAATTTTTATACTAACATTTTTCAGTGGGCTCGTATATCCTACAGATGCACATATAGCTAATGCCTATTCAGCCCGATTTGGCTCTCCCCAGTGAAATTTCTCCAGCTTCAAAGTAGAGCTGTACTGTCACAAGACTGGTCCTTCTTGACCTTCTTCCAAAGGGTGTCAGAGCAAGTCAAATGCACCAGCTTTCAGAGTGATAGGGAGGCCTTGCAAAGCACAGGTTTCTGATCACCCAAAGCCTCTCATTTGATGTTGCCGATTTCTGTAAGCCCTATATATTTTTGTGTAAATTCACACAGATATCTGAAATGCTACTGACTTGAGGCACATGCACCTGAGCAAAATCAACTGTGGCATCAGGAAAGTAGTACATGGGCAGCAGTTTACAGAGTCCATGAACCAGCAAATTTCTGTTTGTTGAGGAGTTGCTTTCCTTTGCCCATCATGGATACCACAGCTTCGTTAGGAAGCCACACACTCCAGCCTTGTTTCACAGCCCACAGAAGTTCTGCTTGAACTCTAATTAGCTCCCATCAATCTGCAGTTCAAACAGCTGTGGTAAATGGGATTGTTCCTCAAGTTACCACACTTCTGGCTGGCTACTGAACTCTCCACAGAAGGCTATTCCTCCCTTGTTAAATGCTTAATGAGCCTCAGAATTTTTTTTTTCCCCTTAAGAGCTTAGAGGAATAACAAGTCAGAGGATTTGGGGTTCATTGCCCAGCAAATGCATATGGAAGTTCCCCAAAACAGAACTGCTACATTCTAGTAAGCTCTGAGTTTATGTTTTACACCTTCTGTCAATCTGCTCAGAGCAGTCCACTGAAATAAATTTGTAGGCATCTAACATACTAGCTTGCAATAGATGACAAGTAATAAGAGAAATGCACCGAATTCTACCTGCAATATGCGTTTTGGGCCCTCCTCTTGGTGTGACAAGAAGAGGATCCAAGCATGCAGATCACTATAGCGCAGTGGTCTGAACAGAAAAATACAGCTAGAAATGACACAAGTTGTCCACTTGAGATCACTGTAAGCAGCACAAGGCTGTTATTTACCCTTCTTGGTTGCTGTAAAAAAATCCAATCCAGAAGAGGGGTTTTATATTTAAGCCCTCTCATGAGGGTCTCCCACAAGCAGGTGATCCTGCCTGCTGTTACCACCTCTGTTACTGGTGCTTCTCAGCAAGACACACACAGAAGCAAAGTACATCACAACAGTGCTTCCATTAAACACAAGGGTGACCCATCCTAGGAGTCTCTCATCTGTCCGTACATTCTTTCTATGGCACATATCAAAGCTTCATTGTTAGTGGTCTCCAGGCTTCCAGGATCATGAACACTGCTGTGCTGCCTGCAGTGTGCCATACACTTTTGTGCAAGTTTCCTGTGCCTGGAAGCAATAACAGAAGGCCTAAAAGTCCTTTACTGGACAACCAGTAAAGCCAATATCATGGAGAGAATGTGATCCAGCTGGTCATAGATGCTTTCGATGTGCTGGGTCAGGAGGCTTTTTTTCCTTTAATGTTTCCTTTCTCGTCAATTCTGAAATCATTGGAAGTAGTGTAGAGAGCTGTAGAAATAATGCATAAAATTTCAGCTCATCCTTGGAGATGTTATAGTGTTGCTGCAGAAAAGCATGCTAACACACCAAATATAGCAGAAAAGCATGCTCACACACCAAATATAAGCCAACAACTGTCAGTTTCAGTGAAACTACACAGGGTTTAGAAAATCAGGGTTGCAGACCCTGATCTGCAGGCAGTGCTTGTGTGTCAGGCACATTTACTCACTTGAAGATATTTAATTAATCCCACAAATAAGAGATAATTTTAAGAAGTACCCATTTCCAGACCAGCCAATGCATCTTATATTATGGAAAATATAATTTTCTTTACCATTTTTGCCACTTTCTCTGGCAGAAGCAATAGAGGGAGCTGCCCAAAAAATGGAGAGCTGTCACTCAGTATTCCAAACAGAAAAGATAAATCCCACTCCAAGAAGAGCACACTATACTTGACAAAAGGCAAAGGCAAAAGAACAACATAACTATTCAAAGAGTAGAACTTAAATATGTGAAGTGAGCTCATTTACTAGACAAGTAACTATTAGACCAATAAGTAATTCATCAATTGCACTGCCCTGTGAGTATATAATTTGCTTCTAAATTATAAGGTCTGTAGTGAGGGCATGTTTGCCTAGCCCTTTCCCACTTATTGAGTAGCCTTGTATACAATTTTGACACTTTACAAAGGACTAAATAATAGTGATATAGTCCTGCCATTTCCTACTCTCATTAGGAAAGGGAAAGCGGGGAAAATAAAGAGCTTTTTATTCTGCCTCCCTATCCCCCAACCCCAAACTCCTGCCATCTACTTGGTTGTCACTCCAGCATAAGCTATAGGTGTGTCCACCATAAGAAAAAAAAAAATCCTTAGGTGACATTATAACCAACTCTTTTGGAGTAATTCATCTTCTTGGAATCTGACTGTACAGTTGCTTCTCACAGATTAGATGCATTTGGAAAAGAGCTAAATTAGATAGTACTAATTTACTTCATTAAAGAATGAGCACTGAGGATCAGATCAGGATGCTAGCTGAAATACTAGTTTCCATCTATGATTACTCAAAGTGCTCAGAAAAGCATATATATGCATTAATAACCATAAATTATATTTGTGAGTGATTGCTATAATGGTGGTAGGAAAATAGGCACTAACTTACATTCTTATAGTGGAATCAATAATGATGTGCAATATTATCATATCTCAACAAATAGCTGGAACCTTCACATTGCCTATGTGAATTTACATGCTCCATAGCGCCTATGGGTTATAACACAGAAAAGGTTAATCATTTGCTTCAGGCAGAGTACACAAGAACAAAAGCCTTTTTTTTTTTAAGAATATAATTTGCATAGGCTCTACACTTCCATTTAGTTGTCTTTTCAAGGATCTTGAAATGCTTGAAAATAAAGTGAATTAGGACATCATGTTTTGATAAGACCAAAATGTTTTGTTCAAATACCATTTCTTTTTTTAAAAACAAAAGATCACTTTGGAGGAGAGTTTGAATCTTTCCCAAGTAGAAGTTCACCAAACACAGGTTTCTCTGTGCTTCATTTTCCTCAGAATAGTATTTGACAACAGAAATTCATTCTCTCCAAGAGCTTCCAGCTAGCTCATACATCAAGGATTTTTTTTTTTTTTTCCCCAATATGACCAGGTGGATGATTTTCAAGTAAGGTCCAATTGCCAGCACAGCCAGGGGCTGGGCAAGTACTCCACAGTTTCAGTAGCTTTGCAGACAGACAGTAGTCACTTCTAGGAATAAAAAGCTTCAGAAATTCTTGGGGTCTTCCTTTGTTTCCTTCAGAATCCACAAGACAGGAATTTTAGCCACATAGGACACTTTTCAGAAATCAGCCTGAACATCTTCCAGTAGCTTCTCTGCAGACCCGGAAACCCAAGATCAATGAAACAATGAGACACCCAGACACTTTACCAAGCAACAGCTTTGGAAAACATAGACTTAAGTAAAACCTCTGAACTGTAGAAACAAGTCAAAACACATAGAAAGAATTTTGCTTGTAAACTTTTTATTCGTGTCAGAAATCTACTCAAGAGTATTTTTATTGGAGTCCGAGTTCAACTAATATACGAGTTCAGTTCTAAGCATTAGTATCCCCACAAGCCTGACACAGCCCATTAACCTTCTAATACATTAAAGCCACACTTTTCTTGTATCCAGCTAGAGCTGCAATATGTTTCTGTTCGTAATAAGTTTGCTATGTGCTCAGTTTTAAACATACCAGAAGATTGAGGGAGATCTGAGCAAAGTGGTAATTTTACTACAGCTACTCAATAACAGTGCTACTAAAAATTAAATATCCTTACCATAGTTTTTTGCTACACTCACATGAAGGCAGCAAGTAATTTCTATATTATTTCCATAAATTTCAAGTCACCTCATCTTACTGGTCACAATTGCTATTCAGCAGTGAGGTCACAGTGTAAGCACAAGCAACATGGGCCCTGGGAGGCACAGCAAGCCCTCAGTAAATACCATATTGTGAGGTATAACCTCTGTGGGGTTTCGTACCAGTATGTTCCTCACAGAGGTAACACCTCATAAATTAAAGAATTTGTTTTTCTGTGGATTGTGCAAGCTGTTTGTTGTCAGAAATGTCTCTTAATATAATACAAGGAACATTTCAATACTGTGACAAAATCTCTAGTCTCTGTACAAGTCTCAACAGTAACCACTCATTAACATCTTCATCCCAACTTTCAACAGGTCAGATTGGCAAAAGCATTTTAATCATTTTAGTGGGACACTTGCCTAAGTAGTAAATACTTTCAGGTACCTCAAGTTTTGGAATGTCTGTGCATCTCACAAGGCAACAGCAGCAAAGTAGGAAAATTCATGTTCATAAACCACAAGTGACAAGTGTGATCAAAAGCTCACAAAAATTAATTTGTAATAGAGTTATTCCTAACTCATAGTATCAGCTCTTCCAGTTCCATCTACTTTGACTTATTTTCATGGTTTAAACCTGGCTGGCAGTCAAACACCACACAGCCACTCGCTCATCCTCCCACACCCAGGGCATGGGGAAGGGAATTAGAGGAGTAAAGGGAGACTTGTAGGTTGACATAAAAACAATTTAATAATTGAAATAAAACAATAACAATAATAGAAATTACAAGCGGGTAATGCATAATGTGATTGCTCACACCTGCTAACAAGTACCCAGCCCATTTCTGGCTAGACATCACAAAATACCAAGATCCTGCAATTGCAATCCCAGAAGCAAGAAAAAAACCCCTCCTTCACAACCACCCCTCCTTTATGTACTGAGCATGACATTACATGATAAGGAATATTTCATTGACCAATTTGGGTGCAGTGCTCTGGCTCTACTCCTTCCCAGCTTCTTGTACACCTGCGCATGGGCAGGACACAGGGAGTTGGAGAGTCCTTGATCTCTTAGCTAGATCTGTAAACATCAGTGTATTATCAGCATTCTTCTCATACCAAATCCAAAACTCAGTTCTATTCTAGCTAATAAGAAGAAAAGATTAATTCTATGATGAAACCAGAACATTTATAGAGAGCTTCACCAAAATTTCTGCATCTAGAAGACCATATTCTCTGGTTGGATCATGCACTAGAAGGAAAATAAAATCCACCTTATAATTAATGACCATTCTCCTCCTGAAGTCCTTTTATCACCATAGTTCAAATTCTAAAGGCATTTTATTGCTAAGTGTACAGGTATGTATTGATAGGGATTTTCATAGGAAAATTTGCAGTCTTCAGCTATATAGTCACAAAATCTCACCTTTTGTATTTCTGAGTTTTCCTAGGAAGCTGTTTGAATCATTATTGTCAAGAAGTTATTCCTTATTCTCAGTCTGATAAACAAGCAACCTGTAACATGTAAGTTACAGAGATCCAGTGTTGATAAACAGAAAGACAGGCTGTTTATTTTCACCATTTCATTTTTACACACTAAACAATACCACTTCAGGAAGGAAACACCAAACAGAAATATTATTAAGTTAGGACTTTTTGACGTAAGAGGTCACTTCAAGTAGAAACTAGTGCAAGTGTTGTCTGCAGCTTTCAGCTGAAGGAGCACTGGAGTAATTCCTGACTGTTCTCAATAGATGCAGAGAAAAGTAACATTAAGGTATGAGCAAGCAAACTGCTGATAAGATGGATTAACTTGTAAAAGGCTTATTTCTGCAAAATCCTGTTGTTTGTTGTTGAACCCTTTGTGTGTCTGCCAAGTTTATTCTCACATTCAGATCTGACATTTCAGCTTTTTCCTCCCTGCAGCAAAGAAGACTGTAGTAGGTGCATGCGCCCAACGAAAATGGGGCTTCTGGGCTGCTGAAATATAGCAGCCATTGATTTTTTTTTTCTCCTGTGCCTTTGTTCTCAGGGCTTTATGGTAATTGGGGTACTCAGCCAGTAAGGGCTGATATTGACCACAGATCAGATTTGGCTTGGGTATAAATGGAGTCCCCTGGGGGAGGCATTTTGAGCTAGTGCCTCCTGGAGCATCGCACTGCAGTCAAGGACTCTCCCCTTGGGTCCAGACACTGCCTAAGAAAACTCCTTGAGGTTGCCACTATGGGTCAGGATGCTGCCCTCAGACGTCCCCTGAGATTAAGAGCCTTTTTTTTTGGGGGGGGGGGCGGTGAGTGAGGGTTTTGGGTTGTCGTTAAACCCTAGGAGTTTGTGCAGTGATAGTTTTATTCTCTCATGGGACATTTGACCCCACCGTTTGTATGTTTGCAGAGTGCCAGTCAGTTGTGTTGAAAATAAATTTTAGTTTGGTTATTATTTACTTAAGAGTTTCCACAACAAGGACACAATAGTTTTGGTCTTATGCTATTCACTTCATGCATTTATTACAAAGCCAACTACTAATTTATTCCTTGTCTTTTTACTGCAGCCTCAAAGCACATCACAGCTATTGAAAATATACCATTCTGTAAAATCAACCACAGAACTGATGAAATGGTTACAAGTTGCAGGAACTAAAAACTGAATCCAGTTCTCCTAGACTAGTAACCCAGTATTCCGCTTCTAAGAATAGCTGTTTGCCTTTACATCTCTGTTCTCTTCTCATCATGAATATAACTACAATCTTGCCCCCTTTGTTTTAAAGCTACCATATGCAAGAGAAGAATGAGCTCCATGATCAGGCATCTGTTTTAACCACCCAGGGAGGATTACAGCTAGTCTTTACAGTAATATTAAGACACAGCTGCTGTAAGGTTCAAGTCCAGAAGAGCAATAGAGGTGACAAACATTTTTGCATAACAAGGACTCAACAACTCAACATCTTCTAGCACTTACTGTACATCAGCTTTATCATATCAACCAAAAAATGCAGCATCAGCTGACAGCTACAAGTAATAAAATGAAGCAGTACACACTTCATCTGCTTCCCTAAAAAGCTGCAGCAGGAGTATGTGGTGGCACAAGTCTCCCTGTCTCTTGGGCAACTCAGTGCTTGGAACAATTCCCCCCCCTCCAGGCCACATCCCATCCTAAAATGAATTGGGAAAGGTATTGGACCAGAGAGTTAAGTAACTTCCTTTGCACACGTGGTTCCTAACTCCCCTATTACTTGGGAACAGGCCACGTGCCAGCTTAAGTTGTATTGGGAAAGGTAGTGGACCAGAGTATTAAGGCACTCCCTTAACACAGCTGGCTCCTTCTTCCCCTATCACTGGGGAACATTAACAACAATCAATCACCTCCTGACAGCCTAATACATTTGTTCTTGGGCCATGGCCCAAAGGGGACAATATGAAAATTCCAGGATCTAGAAAGTTCTGGACCTGCACAACTGGTAGAAAGTACCAGAATATTCTGTCATCTGAGTTGGACTGAAATGCAGAAGTACCCGACAAGTCAATTATCTCAGATCCTATTAAATAACAATTTTAAGCAAAACCCTTTGAGGATTGTGACAGGCTGTGACCAGTATCTCTGCCGAGTTGGGACACCTCTCAGGCACAGACTCCTTGAGGTTTGAAGATTGACTGCCTACAAAACCAAAAGGCCAGGGTGAAGTCAGAACTTGAGTCTCAATTATTGCTCATTGAGGAATATCAATGCATTGCAAGTATTTACTCCCAATTAGAAAACAGGAATATTTTAACTATAGACTAGTCTTTTCCATCCACCTCTCTACCTATCTATATGCTTGAATACACACACTTGCCTTCACAAGTGTGGATGTCTGTTTCACAGGATACTGAAGTATTTGTCACCATGTGCATATGTTTTGTGCTTATACATATATACACACACTTCAATTTAGAGTACCCTAAAATGAATACCCTAGAATGAGTCTTGTAATTTTAAATCTGTAATTAAGTCACTATTTTAATTAGAACATATTCTACCAAATCACCTTGTTAGTGATTGATCAATTTAAAGATTAAGTGCTGCTAAAATTCAACCTTTTGACCTATCTCACACTGTCAATAAACCTTAAAATACTACTAAGTCATAACCATGTCAAAAATATTTCATTCATGACAGAATATAAGCTGAAACTCTCCAGCTTCAAAAACATCCAAAAAGTCCCACACATCACATGTCTTCTGGGGATTACTTGTGGAATTAAGAATTTGAACTCATGGTCAAAGGTGCAAAAGGTTTCAGACCTAGAGGGGGTGAAGAAAGCTCATGGGGCTTTCACTAAGCCTGAGCATATTCCACTTCAGAGCTCCAATGTCAGCACAGAAACCAAGGTCAATGATCCTGATGTCACCTAATATCATGAGTTTTGTAAGACCTTTGGTGTTCTGCAATTTATCCAGTTTTGTTTGATAAAACTTTCTCTGCCACTGCAAGCTCATGAAGCACAGGAGGAATGTTCCTCTGAACCACTTCTGATAACACAAACATTTCACAACTGTTTCCAATTTGGGGGGAAACAAACTGAGTGGAGATCCATTGTCATTCTCTTCCTACAAAACGTGATAAAAAAGGACTAATCCAGTATTGCTGTCTCTGCTCTTGTAACTTCCATGTTACATAACTACATGATGGGCCAGAGATGGGTATTCTACAGTTGTGAATTTCTTTGCTCCGCATCAAACTTCTCCATTAAACTTCTAGAAGAAACACCCACTGCATCTCCTGAATAAGCCTTACCAAAATCTTGATCATCTCATACTTTGTTGAAACTGCATTTGCAAAACTTTCACATTTGGAATCAATTCAACCATGAACTGGTTTCTGTATCAAGATTCCCCACTACTGAACTGTGCTGATTCAGTAGAATGTTTTCCCCAAAGTGATTTGATATGAACATGAATGAGTATGAACAATGTCTTACCAAGAACACTTATATAATAGAAAAAAAAAAAATCAGGAAGTGGTAGTTTTCCACCAAGCCTGCAACTCCAGAAGTTAGTTGTAAAGGATGGCACAGCCTAGACCAGAGCAAGGTGCAATCAAACCAAAAGGTAAACTAGAAAAAAAATCAAGTTGCATTAGACTTCAAGCATACGTAGTTACCAAGCAACCACTACTTCCAGCTCATGACTGCTGCTCAAAGTATATCTGTTCATACTTTGCAAGTTATTACAGATCAGACCATAAAAGTGTTTTTTCTTGATTTCCAGTGTATATAGCATTAGAGTGGATGCAAAAAAGTAGCAGCTTGCAAGAGTAGTGGAAAAATGGAACCGAGCTGGTTGCCCAGTCTCCACTCAGTGGTATAGGTGCCAGACTCTCCAGGCACAGAAATGTCTCACCCCTGTAACTCACACACACACACCCAGGGATGACTTCCAGAGAAGCAGTCCTATTTAGCTTTGCTGAGTCTCAAACTGAAGAGACTAGTTATGCATCTTCCTGTGGCATAGGATGTAGGTTCACAGGGTTTCTTCCCATTACTATTCATGCCAGATTCTGCATGTTCTAAAGTTTTACTGTAATGGTCAACAGAGTAGAGTGAGGACTTGTGTGGCCAAAGGGGGGGCAAAAACCTAATGGTGACATAGCCCTTAGCTTATTAGTATTAGAATATGATGAAAATGAGTGGTGAAAGCCCCACATGGGAGAGGGAAGGCTTTCAAAGTAAAAAGGACATTGATGCAGGGAACCCTAGGCTAACTCCAGCTGACCTGGATCCAGAATGGGAAGCAGCAGGCTAGTGTTGGTGCCAGGATGCAGAGGAAACATATGGGCATCATCTCACCGGTGCCAGAGAAGCAATTTGGCAGGCTACCATTACCATGCATTCATTACCATCCGCCACCTGCGGATCATCCCTCCCTTCTATTTACACCACATTGATGCTCATTAAAAGTTTTCCTAGTCCTTGTCATTACAACTAGCTGACTAATACTGCTGCTGACAGTGGTTTGAGCTAAATTAGCTGGCTTTGCTCTATTCAGTCCTCAGTGTGAGTCCTACCAGCTGTGGAGATGGTAGTTGCTCCAAGACCATTGGTAGGGATACTAATTATTTTTTTTTTAAATTATTGATTTTGAATCATTAAGGAACTATACTTTCTGACATGCTACAAGAATAAGGAAGTTGCAGTTTTTAACAGTTAGCTATCATTTATTCTACTTTTAATATCTCAACTTGTATGCCTCTTCCAAAACACTCACACTAATTTGGCTTCCACTGAAACGTAATGCTCTTATGGGTTCTCTTTGCATCTCCTGGCTTGATTAGAATTACTCTTGATAACAAAAGTGTGAATTTTTCTGCCAAAACTTTCCCCAAAATATTGTGACCACTAAATTCCAGCTACATCAATTAAAGTGTACTTTACAGGCCAAATAACATTAAAAATACTTCCCTTTCATTCTTCTCCCTAGTAGGCTTACCACTATCGATAAAATAAGAGCAATGGGGCTTACATGATTCAAAACTGCATAGCAAGAAGAGTCAGAAAGAGAAAAAAAAACATCAAAACTAAGTTCATAACCCAGAAAAACTTCTTAAAGGGAAGGAAAAAAATCAACTGAACTGCACTAGAACAAAATTGTAACTGAGTAAATGTAGAAGTTACACAACATCAGGGAAGCCTCAGCTGCAGAAAAATAGTCTTGCTGTTTATTCTATCTTTTTACCAGAGTGATCTTCAGGAGGGCTGACAGCTCTGCAGTTCCTCCACTTGCACAGTGCTTGAAATTTACACCCACCACATTAAGACCCTATGGGAAAGTAGGGCTCCTTTTAAGCTGTTCTTGTTTTAAGCCTTGGCATCACACAGCTTCCAGCCGGACTGGAATTCTTTATTGTAGCCAATATTCTTTTGATAGCTGTAACATGTAGTACATATAGATACATGCAAGCCTTTTGCTCTCTACATAGTGAAAGTTGGTAGGAGCCACTTGAACACAGATAGGAAAGAAAGTAACATTAGTTATAAGCAAACAATCCTGCTCAGCAGTTCCATCACAGCTCCCAGCTTGTTTTCTTCTACCCCTCCACCAGTTCCTTAAGTCTTATAAGATAAACAGCTTTGCCCTGTTTGTTTCCTGTTATCTTTTCCATACTAATTCGCCCTAGGTAAAGCATGCCTTTAAAATTTGAAAGGATAATCTTTCTTTATAGAGCCTTGAAGATAGACTTGCCTTTTCTTCAACTTCCTGTTAGCCAAACTGATACAAGCATTACATATCTTCACAGACTTTTTTTTACAAAATATCCTGAAAGTACAACTATCACCACTGGTGGGGGGAAACAGTAAGAAGTTAAGGTTTCAATTCCTGTTTCACTTATTCTCCACTCTTACTTTAAGGATAAATTCTAGGTCAGGTTATACAAGACAGACTTCATAATTTGGGCCTGAGGACTTCCCCCCAATGGTAGAACAAAGGGTTCTGAAGTTACATTCATGGTTTTCCATAAACAGCAAGATGACACTTCCTAGGAAGTAATCTGTGGTGGAAAGAAGTATAGGAACAAGTACTAAAAACCTTTAGCAAGTTTGGAACCTAGAAATATCATTAAAGTTACAACTTAAACCTGGCTTTACTGGTCCTCCAAAAACCTGTTCTATTGCCTCTTGGAATTGACTGATCAGGACCATCAACCTCATGTGTGGGAACAGAAAAATCATGTGTGCTCCATTAAGATTAATAGTGGACAAATGAATAAAAAAGCAAGCAGTAGTGAGGGTTTGCTTAAACTCAGAGAGCCCTCATCTGAGGAAAGATCCAGAGGCTTGAAATGCTCTCCTTCCACTTCATTATTAAAACCTTGTTTTCTAAAATTCTTCTAGATGAATTCACTACCTCCTACATATATCAGAAGATGCTTGGTATGGCTATAAGCCATGAATAAGTATCATTTACATCAAGGAAGTACTGCATCTGCACTTTTATCTAGTTTCACCCACACCAAGATTGAAACATAGCTGTTTCAACAAGCCAAAAGCCTCCGTGGCAATTCTTCTTTGGACTTTAAACTGGGAACTATGGAGGAAGGAAAGAGTTACCAGCAACCCCATGAGGGAGTGATGGACAACGTTGACAATCAAAAGGCTTGGGGTGACAGGAATGAAAAGGAACACTAAACAACATAGGGCTTAAGCACTGTTACCTCAAACATTTGCATGTAAATAAGGAAGTGTTTCTATAAGTACATAAGTAGCAAAACGAATACTTGCATAAATTTGGTCCCACTGTTGAGTGGGGCAGGGCATCTGTTGATACAAGATATGGAAAATGCTGAGTTACCAAATGATTTCTTTACTTACTATTGAGCAAGTAGCATGACAGTACTCCCAATTACCTAATGTTAATTGAACGGTTAAAAGATAATCTAATTTTACAAAATCCCCTCTATATTCCTTTGGAAGGCCCAGGAACTCAAAACCATAAGATCAAGTGTTGCTCAGTAAGAACACTGCCATTGAGCTCTAAGCAATGATTCTATTCTCTAGGTTACCTGGGAGAAGCAGCTGGTGAACATCAGAAAACGTTTCCTCAAGACACTTGTGGGATTTCTATATCTATTGGTTCTGAGAGGGCAGTATGATCATCTTCCTGACATGTTCTTATTTCACAGACTTTTGTACAGTTGAGACTTAATAAGCACATTTTTAATATCAACAAGATGGCAGAACTAGAAAACCCCTGTGTCTATAATAGAGACTCTCAATTACCTATAAACATTCATGGCACAGTTCTGGTAATTAGTTTGAAAAGTTATGATACAGCTGTAGATGTTCCAGGAACAGAAATAGAGAGCCAGAACTGCCAGATGGATTATTTTCTCCAAGTTACTTGTTCAGCATTGTAGAAAATTCAGATAGATGTAACACAATAGGACTGTATAACAATTATTCAAAATATCTGTATAGAAAAAATGACTTCCCTTTTGTAGCTCTACTGAAACATCCACATGCTTTTATAACCAAGTTATGGGAAAATTTACTTTTTACTTCTCTAGCAAATTCTATCAGACAGTCCCCTTCAGGAAAAAAAGCAGTAGGAAGTTTCAGAATTTTAAAGTATATTCAATTCTCTTAGAATGAGAACATAATGTATTTTTCTTTCTAACCCCTTGAAGAAAATTCTGAGTACAACTTTTTAAAAAAACCTCACCTTTAACTACTAAGCAGATGAGATAGGAAAGAGGTTTTACATGCTGACACAGCCACATGGTACATCCAAATCTAGCAATGAAAATTGCATCAAATCCATCAGTTCTTAAAATGGACATTTTTAATCCTGTCAACTGCCTTGTGCCTCCAGACATCACTCCTGGAGCTCAATTTCCACTTCAAATATAGCAAAGTGGTCTTAAAGCCAGCACTGCATATCATCCAGAATCTTTAAAACATCACACTCCTAACAAAGAAAACTATTCCTATAAGGGAGGTATATCAAGAGACAATTTCATCTTATACACATGATCAGTGTAAGAAAGTGAAGTCCTACATTAGTATTTCAATGGTCTAACAGCCATTGCACATTAAGAAACAGGGAGTCTGATCTTTACCAGTTGTATTCTTCAATCATTACAAATGCAGTATTAACCAATATGGCCAGAGATCTAGAGTGCAGTGGTATCCTCAGCTTGATAAGTTATCCAGTGGCACTGCTAAACCAGACATAGGAACATGACACCTACATTGTGGCACTGATCAACAATCAGCTACCATGACCTGGACCCATACCTCTACCTTGTGATACTTCACTGCTGTGTGTAAATTCAAATCCTAGATAGCCACAGCACTCCATGCACAAAAATTGAGATAGAAAGCTCACTGAAAGTGTTCAGACTGCAGACACACAAGCCACCTCCAGAGGAACTGAGGTCATGTTTTTACCTGGAGTGTCTGCTGCATGAGATTAACATGGCTCAGTGGTTATCCAGAAATCTCAATATTTCTAATAAAATAGAAAGCAAGTTTCTTGCTTTGAGGACTGTGGGGGAGGAAAGCTTAAACCATGCCCCATGTGTCATTAAAAACAGAAGAAAGCAAGAATATTTAGAGACTAAGTATTAGTTACATTCCTAAATGTTTTAAATTAACAGTGTTATAGTTATACTGCTCATATTGTTAACATTGGTTCTGTTTGCAATATTTTTTGCCAATTTTATACGATATGTCCAGTCTGCAATATCTGAAGTTACCTTGATATAAAAATTCAGGCCAATCACCAATTTCCAAGAGCATTGTATTTCAGAGTAGTGACATTCAAGACCTCAAATACTTGCAAAAAAATATGATGAAAACAAGTCACAACTGATTCTAAATAAGTAGCAGTTACAATGTGCTGAGAAAAAATTAAGGATTTAAGAGAAATTGATGTTTTTAATAGAAAATGAGTACAATCTTAAAGCAATGCATGTTGAATAATGTGGTATACCTTGAATTAACAATAAAAGATTATGCAGGTGACTCCTTTCATGATGGTTTAAATTTAGTATTTTCTAAGATACCAACACCCCTTTAACTCCTGCCTCGATTTGAATGAGGTTCAGCATACCTTAGAGATAACATATGGAATAACCTTATTTCCACTGAACAGTTCCTTAAATTACTAATTTCAAAAGAGAGTTCCACCATAGTAAACTGAATCCCAGACGATGTTATCACTACCAGCCTATGTAACTCAGCTCAGTACATTGGACTTTTAAAGCATCAATACTATTCACTACTTTAAGATTCAATTTATCTGCCTAGATTAATTTGATAGGTATCTAAACAACTCATCCAGATTCTTTCCATAACCTATAGAAATACAAAAATATCTCTAGAGAGCAATTTGTTCCATTCTAAGTCTTTCTGGAGGTGTCACCCAGCCTCCATTGACTACAGAGAGAACCTAGAAGCTTAGCTTAGGCTCTATGTCTAAACAAGAAAGACTTCCACATTTGAAGTTTGATATTTGCATTAGTGGTACACTTTAACTAATTTTAGCTACCAGTATGAAAATAAATTGATATACATAGACAATATGTTTAAGAATTATTTCATTCATATGACTATATTAGTGGGTATATTACTAATAAATCTCCAAGGGTATGGGGGGGTAGAACTTGAAATGAAAGGTTATCATACTCTAAAAATCATGTCTCTAAAGGTTGACACTAGATTGCTTCCCTACAGTTTCCTATTAGCATGATGCTAATGAAAAATTGCAAGTCCTCTCTTTTGTTGGGTACCTAATGAACCTGATCTGTTTCAGTCTGCAGCCTATGGCTCTATACAATTTTATCCCACAACACTGAATGTCAAGTGCCACTCCCATCTCTCCCTGTGTTCCTAAAAACCAAGCCAACTCATCCTCTGGGAAAAAGGAAAATGCTAACAACCAAAATTACAAATACTTAATTGTCTTATTACAATATGCTTATTTACATAAATGCCTTCTATTCAGCTTATTGGATCAGCCTGACCAAAACAAAATTTGCATTTAAATAGTATCACTATAATTGACATCAAGTACCTGCACTTATTTTCATACTCTTATTTCCACACATAAGAGGCAGGGAAAAACTTTCTCTACTCAGAAAACAAGAGATCAATATGAGATAATAAACAGAGCAATTTCTCAGATTTTATTTATATTTAAGTTCTCCAGGGACCCTGCACTTTTCCCCACTTTAAAATATGTGCTAGCTAAAGAAACAGCAGAAAATCAGACTTGATCTAGCCAAGGGAAGATTGATTCAGCTTGCATGATGTTGTAACAAAGAGGAGAGTTGCTTATAGATAGCATCCTTGAGCAGAAGCATCACAGTTAAAAGCTACAACAAACAGAACATTTGCCTTTTTTTGTTTTTAAATCAGGACAACTGTCATACCACCATTCCTACACTTGGAAGCAGAAACACAGGTCTAAGATTAAAAGGCTTTTTTTAATCAGAGACTAGAATTTCACTAGAAGGAAAGGTTGTCACTTCATAACTGAGAAAGACTGCTGCAGGAAGAGTTACTGGAGCTTCTTTGAGTAACACTCTGCTGTAGAAAGGGGACTGGATTGCACTTTACAGATAAGATACAAGAGAAGTAGTAGTCCTGTTCTCCACTGGGGGATAGTGGCCATGGAGAGACAAGCGGAACAAGTAAGGACTAAACTCCACCAGCTACAAGAATAGGTTCACAGAGCAGCTTTGTGCTTTCAGGCAATTTGGGAAGAATACCTCCTCTGAATTGCAGCTTACAGTAGATTAGTAGCTCTAGTACCCAAAAGCACCCCATAGACCTACATTTTGCTACAGGAAGGATACCAATTAGAAATTGCTTTGTCATCTCAAAAGAAAGCCCAAAACAGAAGGAGATAATGAAAGCTTCATTTCCTGCAGCTCTAGAATACAATCCAAATCATTGCTTGAATGAAGAACAGCAGTACAGTAATAACTAAGGGATAATGATTATGTTTTTATTTGGGGCTGTTGTTGGCTTTTTCCCTATGGTTCTCTTCTCATCCATAAAGCCACAGAAGTGTGTCATTGCCACATGAGAAAACTTCCAAGTGAAGCATTTAAGTGAGGTTAATTTCAAAAGAGGGCAAAAAAATGTAGCAGTATACAACAGATAAAACTTTGAAGAAAAGAGTTATACGAACAGAGCTGAACTGCTCCAACTAAAGCAATATTTCTCAAAGCATAGGGTGTAAAATACCAAAAGGCTCACAAAAGACACCCCTCTTCAGACAAAAAGGTGGTAGTTCACTTCTCCAAAGGATGAGACCAAACACAGCAGTTCCAGTTATGGGTTGCAAGAGTTTCACAAGGAAAGGAAGGGTTACTTACCTCTAATTGCTAACACTCCAAGTCACAACAGATTTTAAACATTTCAGAAGTGTTTGAGGTGCAGAGGGCAACCTCTGAGGGCAGAGCATACAAAGCCTTACACAGATGGCTGATATATATGACCTTT
This sequence comes from Strix uralensis, assembly GCF_047716275.1. Lineage (NCBI taxonomy): Eukaryota > Metazoa > Chordata > Aves > Strigiformes > Strigidae > Strix > Strix uralensis. Next base: position 32,070,648 of record NC_133978.1, read on the forward strand.
ACAAAGCCCTCCTTTGTATTAGCCTCAGTGTTCCATGAGCACAGGTTTGTTGAACTGAGTGATCTGTTCACTCAAATGCTTTGTGACTCAATGACAGAAAGAGGCTCTGTGACATTTAAGTAAATTCAGCTCACCCCTTGCAATATCACCAGCATATATTGTGTGTTTAATTTCTCATTTTTCTATACTTTTAAGAGAAAGAATGTTTTTGGAAAAAAGGGAAGCCAAAATTCACAGCTAAACACCCAGGCAGAAAAAAAATGTGTTTCCAAGTATCATCCAAAACTACATTTTTTTTCTTTGCAGGGCATTTAAGTAACCAAGATTTGATGATGATCAAATTCAGACAAATAAAATACTTCCAACCACTTTGCCAATCCCAACAGCATCCTTCTCTCCCAGTGCAATAGGAGCTACTGCAAGGCAGGTCTAAGACATGCCAATCTGTAATGGCTATTTAGGCGCTACTAGCTCGGCTGAGTTCATTGGAGCACACTACCTTTCCATCCCAGCACACCCGCTGTGACAGAGACCTTTTAACAGGCATCATTTGCTCATCATTTCACTCTTGCCAGGGAAATCAGTTGTACAGCTATTACAGTTTTCAGACTGTCAGTTCGAGAAGCTAACTGTACTTCACTGAGAAGCAGAGCAATTGAAAACTAATTAGAAGATCCTGCTCCTGTATAACTCTGCTCCAGTAAGAGTTGAAATATCCTGGTTTAGTCCTCTTACTTTTATTACAAACCTGACACTAAACTCCAGGATGGTAGACCTGGATATCCAACTTAAATATTACCAGAAATCTGATTCCAGTTCAGTGGAGGTAAAGGACCTGTCAGGTCCCAGTATAGAGTTATCTTTATCAAGAACAATATTATGCTCCATTTATTGTTACTCATTTACACAGCAGTGGAAGTCCTTTCTTCCAAAACCAGAGACTTCAGACACTCACTGTGTTGAACAGTAAAGCAAGAATCCATTCCTGCATAAGGTTTTTGTCCATCTTTTATGTACATCTTCTCACAGTCATTGTGGCATAAATAATTTCCCAAAAGAATAATTTTCATGACAGCTCAGGCAACATCTTATCCACACAAATGTGCTTTAAAAAGGTTTTGTTGGGTTTTTGTTTTTTTGTTTGGGTTGTTTTGGTTTGTGGGTTGGGTGGGTTTTTTTTTAAATAAATTGACTTCTGATGGGTTTTGCATCCATGAAGAGAAGAGTTACGCAGGCACTGACAAAGTTTTGCAAACAGAAAACTATAGGAATGCAAATATATTGCATTGCCTGAAGTGTATGGAAACTTGTATTCTGCAGAACAAAGGCATCCTTATGCTCTGAAGTATAGTCAGTAAAGATCTTTTCAGCTTCCTTCCAGCCATTCTGTAGATAATTAAATGTATATACAATTAATCACGAACCTTTTCAGCCAAATCAAGCCCAATATCAACACTTCCACTCATTTCAGACTAACCACCAAGAAAAACCCCAAACATTCAAGCAGGTTAGATTTTCTTTTTGGCAGAAGACACCGGTCTTTGAGAACACTACATTAACACAGACACAGGTCTCAGTTGGAGAATTTTGCTCGAACCTTTGTCTTCTTTAAATGTGCTTTGATCTGGAAGCTTGGTGGTGCCGTCTTCTCTGGAGCCCCAAGCCTATATTATTTTATGCTGTTTACCTCCAATAGCTTCCTTTAATCCTGTAAGACATTTCTCACCTGTGAAGATCAAGTGGGATGAATACAGGTTTTCAGGGCCCAGTTTCTAAAGCACGTTACACAAGAATTCATAAGACTACATCCACCACAGCGTGAACCCCATCCCAGACAGTCTCAAAATACAAGTAAAACATTATGCATATTACCACCAGATATTTTAGTATTCATACAAGACTGTTCTCTGGAAGTGTACTGCTTGATCTCAGAATTGCTTGGGTACTTGGCTTACGTGTTTATCTTGCTAAATTCAAACTTACTTTTTGTTTTTGGATTGTTCCTCAAAACTTCAGGCAAAAGACAGACTTCAGCTAGAAAACAGCCTTTGTTACAAATAATTACCCCTTCCATGCATAAGCTCTGGAAAGTGTGTGCATGTGGCAGGGAAAGGGAAATATCTTGGAAATATCTGAGTCACCACAAGCTGTGAGAAATACGTTACAGGAACACAAGGGTCTTTTGCCAACTTTAGGTAGGAATTGTGGGTAAAAGCTCCAGTAACAATGTTGAAAGACATCCTAAAAATATGATATCCAGTGATGTCCAGGCTGTAGTTCTTTCAAAAAGAAAAGCAGACAACACACCATATCCAGGACTTGGAAGCAGTATCCAGATCAACACATTTGGATCAGCTATTTGTTATCTGCCGTGGAGACAAGGGATTAAGACTGTGCGGGGAGTTCAGCTCTACTGGGGCCTTTTGGGTGAAGTGCTAGGCCTACAGGATATATATCCACAGCTTTGTGAGGAACCATGAGGCTCGTCCCTGGACACAGGATGCCCAGGGCTGTGCCAGGCTGAAAAAGGCAGCTTCTTTTCCATAAGGCTGTTATAAAAGTTAAGGTACAGCCAAGGTTGCCCTTCACTTCACCTGTCCATGTATCTGAGCACTCCCTGACCTGCTTCCATGCAAAAATCGGCTGACTTACTTGAAAAGTCTGAGCCCAGAGATCCTCACTCAGGGCACAGATGTCTCCCAGGAGTTTTGATATCCAGGTCTTGTGGATTTACCCTCCAAACTGCAGGCTTTCTTGAAAAACCTTAAGATGACCAATATCCATGACACTGTTGAGCAAGCACAAGTTTCTGTAGCTCTGGTATAAGATAGTATTTTCTAATGTAGAAAGCCAGAATGGTGTCATTTTCTCTAGAAATTGTCAGAACTCATGTATTCCCAATCTCACCATGAAACTTCGTTTTGTTTCCTAAATATTTAGGGGGATGAAGCAACTAAAGACAGTGACATGCACCTGGCAAAACTAACTCATGAACATACTGATTGAGTCCAGCTGGTTACACAACGAGAGCACAGGGGAACATGCGTAACATCTACCACACCCCAGGCTTAGCTACAGAGCAGCAACGTAGTTTAGTTCCCATTTACACAGGGGCTGTACATATGAACCTTGTAATAAGAATTCAGTTGTGGTGCAACTGTGAGCATGTGTTTGAGAATAAAACCCCTAAAACTTGGGTTGAGCTACTGCTAGCAGTGACAAGTGAAAGCATGAATGTGATTGCAGACAATAACATTTAGAAGTGCAGTACTTTCAAAAAGTTCTAGAAAGCACAATTCTTGCATTTAACTCTAAGGTCAGTTGAAACTGGACTGGTAGAAAATTCAAGTGTGCTACTGCTGAAAATTATGATTGCTTTTTCTGTCATTGCTAGAGTCAAACCATCTGGAAGAATGTTTCTTAAGGACTTATACTGACCAGGTTATGGTCTTACAACACCATTGGTAACAATTTGACAGAAAATGCCCTGAAGTTGCGTGATTACTACTGCTAGAAAATTAATAGTAAGATTTTTAGTATAAAAGTTCAATTTTGTGATTGCTAGCTAGGCCTCCTGCTCTGCCAAAAACAGTTAGGCTTTGCAAAACTGTCTTTTATAAAACTTTGAGTCAGAGAATAGCCCCTGTTATTCCAAGTTCATAAAGTCTTTTCTATACAGGATTTTATGGCTTCCTGTATTCTTTGTAATACATTTCCCAAAATAGTGAAAGAAAAATTCAGACAAAGCATATTGATCTTTTCTAGATCACTTTTCAAGTTTGGGGACGTTTCTGTAGTTTGCAACTCTGGCATCAACTTATGTCTCAGATCTGGACTATCTCCAGTTTGAAGCTTTTGAAAAACCCAACTAAATTCCTCATTTTTCTAAATTATTTGACTCAAGCAATCTCTTCTCTACACTAAAATACTGTTCAGTTAAGCTGTGTAACTGAAGGAAGAAAGCTTAAGCTCAAACCTGATAAGCTCTTAGATATAGACTGACAATCAGAATAGTTGTCGTACGTATAAAGGATGAGTAACTGCCCACAGAAGACACCTGTAGCACGGGAAGGTGTAAATAGAAAATATATGCAATTTCGTCCTATACTAGAAAGGAAGCATTCTCCTAGCTGACATCTCTCCATCAGTAACTTATGTAACTGAGACACTTCCCCCCTCACCACCACATTAATTCACAAGTACTTTTCTTTCAGAAGACTAAGTCAGATAAATTACAAGATCCATTCTGCCAGCAGTGGCTAATTGTGTCAAATCTCCTATTACATGCAGTTGTAGTACATCTGCCTGTTAGAGATATAGCAGAAATTCTTTTTAGTTGACAATTTGACATTTTTCAAAGTAAACATTTTGCAAACACTTTTTCCTCATTTTTATTTTTGAGGAAGTACACATTACTGAGGTACTTAGAGGTATTTTGTTTCTTATAACATGCAATTGTGTATACATACGTATATATACGCATGCGCACACATCTGAAGAAAAACAATCCCTGCCCTGAAGAGCCATTCTGGAGAGAGAGACTACAGAAAGGAAAGCCTCATTGTGCCCAATTTACAGATGGGGAAGTTGTGATGAAATTCAGTGACTGACAGCACACCCACGGTACAGCTGAAGCACATGACTGCTCACCAGCAAGCCAGTTCTGAACAGATGCCATGCAGGTGGAAGCACAGCATTCGCCACAGAATGACTGCCATACTACTGCAGTTGCATTATCTATTAAATACTTGAGTGAAGCAGTTTAAGACCAGTTCAAGTGTGTTCCAGCTATAATATCACTTCTGGGCTCTGTGGTCAGAGACAGCCTTACCCAAGGGCACGTCGTAAGTCACTAGCAGAATGCAGTATTCAACCCAGCTCTCCTAGATTACAAGCCAGGAGTTCTTAACTCAATATCCATTTCTTCATGCTATTGTTTCAGCACAACTTTGAACACCAAGAATAGAGACAGCTCAGTCATTTTAGAATATTATTTTGATTTTTTTTTTTTCTTTTGCTCTGCCATCACTGCAAGACTCCACGAGGTACTCACTAGGCATCCAGAAGTGCTGCTTAAATACGTGACTTCAGCAGAACAACCTTCTCACCTGATCGGAAGCAAGAGCTCCAGAAGTCACAGGAAGATCCTTTCTGACATTTTGGTTGAAATTTGAAGAACACTGACATCATCTAGGACAGCCACAGAAGTGAGCCATGCTGGCAAACTCAGCGGCAACTTCACAGGCTCAGGAAATTTTACAGGATGAGGATGCAGAACAATTTTCTATCTAGTTTTCCCCAATTTCTACTACAGATCTTCTATCTCCTATGACAATCTTCACTGACATATATCCATGTAGAAAGAGTAGAGCCTGAAGCTACTACAAGATCCTCTCAAATAGCTACCTGCAAGCAAGAGTCTGCTTAGCCATTTTCCCCCTTCACATTTTTTATTTAAAGAGACAGGCAGTGAAAGGATCTGCATGCAGTCCTTAACTCAGGCCTGCAGTTGGAATCTCAGATGAAGCTAAGCCAAGAAGAGAAGGTTAGACAGACTTGATACAACTTTCAGTCTGCAATGTCAATATTTGCCTTAGAATGACTAGAGGCACCAGTATGGGGCAACATGGCAAAACTCCACAAAGAATATCTAGGAGAATTGCACACTAGAGCTCAGCTCCCCATCACACACAGAGCCAAATTTGTCCATACATCTTTTCTATCAGGGTCTAAGTGGTAGAACTACATCCTTTAAGCATGCCAGTAATGCATGTGAAGCAAGAGAGGCAGTAGCACAGGTCAGACCGCCTACTTAGTCACTATGCCTCATTGTGCAGTTGGTTTCCTGTTTGTGCTCAGCAGTCTGATTCAGGCAGCTGTTTGTCAGCCCACTTACGCGGGCCTTTATTCAGGAAGATACTAAAGCACATGATTATCACTATTTTAAAGCCAAGTACAATGAAAGCAATGGACTACATCTGTATCTAATATTAGACTTTTTTTTTGATGAAATCAAGGTTACATAAGCTATCCACAGAACACACATAACCCTGATGAAATATCTACATGCTCCCACAGGTTTCTCTGCTCATTCTCCAACACCAAATTCACCAAGATCAATCATTTTTTGCCCAGTAAAACCCAATACTTGAGCCTACACTGCTCCTGACACTCCAGGCTGAAGCTCATGGTGAAGGCATTAGTCTCTGCCTGTTCTGTTCTCTCCTGCCACTAACATCAGGGAAGAAATTAACTTCAGCAGACAGAGCAGCCAGTACAATTCTTACTTCAGTCAGGGAAAGCTTGGTTTTATGTTTTCCCATCTCTATTTTTAGGGAACCCTAAAGCCTTAGAAAAGTCATTATTGATGGACCTGAATAAGTTTATAAATCTATTAAACCACATATCACCTCGACAACTTGTTTTCTCGGTGTCTGACTTGCACTGTCAGTCAAGGAAACTGGGGCAGGGTGAAGGGGTCTGGAGGGAGAAAAAAACCCTTTCTGCCTGATACTTAAATCATAAATAATGTCAGAGAACAAGAAACATCCATTTTCTGTATAGAATCCAGTCCCCAGGGACTATCTCCTTGACTCGTCCTTACCTAAGTTTCATACTGGCAGAGTGCAGTTTCATTGATAAGCAAAATGATTCAAGAGAAAGAAAATCTTTGAAATCTATATATTTAAATGAAGCAACTTTAAAATTACTTACTTTGATCATGTTTGACTAACAAAATGGTTTTAAAGTGCTCACTTCAAGCTCAATGATAAATTTGCCCACAAAGACAATGACAAAGTTTCAAAACTGATGCTTTGTTTCATTTTTCAGAACAAAGGTGGTTGTTTTTAAGAATGCTGCCTTATCCCAGTTCATGATGGATATAGCAATACAAGAGAGATATGCTTTCCACACAGGAAAAGAAGTCTGATTTTTACTCCTGTGTGCATTGGCTGTGAATAGAAGAGGCAGGCCGGGATTTGTATGGGAGATAACATTACAGTTTTCTTTTCCACAGGTTGTTGGGAAATGGTGGTAGCTACTGAGCCTCACAGACCTCTTGTGTACAAGGCAGTGGCTACCCCACAAAGGGACCGGCAGCTCTCCACCCAGCTCAGGGAGAGGGAGAAATTAATGCATTGCTGTTTTGTCTTGTTCCCTGAGACAAGGTACTAGCTATTATTTGACACTTATACCAAGATAAAAGGAGGCTCCATCCCTTAGATACCACCCTAATTTTACTGTCTTTTCCTTTATTTCAGCAGCTGATAATACTATCCAAGATGGGTTCCACGCTTCAACTTTTACTAAGCCACTTTTCCTTGTTTCGCTGCTAAGGAATTTTCTCTTCACTCAAGACATATGCAAGATTTTGCATGTTGTTCCATTTTCAAGGTGGCAAGAAAGAGGAGAAAAGGGGGAGACAGGAAAAAGAAAAGATGCTTGCTAAAGTCATCTCTAAGGAAATCAATATAAGCAATGCTTCATCTCCTCTCCCATCCCATTGTGTTGCATCTCAAGTGTCTTTCTTAAACCGTAACTAACAAGTAACAACAAAAAACCCCAATCCTAAAAGCAAAGCCTGCAGCAGTATTTCTGCTGTGTTATCAGGTAACAAAGTTCATAGGGCCCCACAGCTATCCCTAAGACTCCAGAAGAAGCCACAAACTCCCTTTCCAATTTATTCCTTGTCAGTCAAAGCCTAAGGCCTCTGTTCAAATTTTGTACTCTAGATTTACACACAGAAGTAAAAATCCCACCAACTCCAGAGTTGGTTGCTTCATTAGAAGCTGAGTGAAAACAACTATGTCAGCAGTTGACAACTGATTAGTCCCTTCCCAGTCTGAAGAAGGTTTCTGACTAAATGAAGTTACTACATAAAATACATAGTCAGGTCAGTTAAGTGGAAAAAGTAGTTTTGATAGGAAAAACGTAACTCCTGATTCTGCCACTGAAAGAGATGGGGCTTATTCCTGATGGCAAAACATTAGCTAAGGGATCACAAGAGCTTGGTTCAAATCCTGGGTGCATTTTCTTAACGTAAGGGCCTCTCCAAATCATTATTATGGAAATTTTATGAAAATATATGCACATTTTCTTAGGTTGGCTCATGTCTTGGTGGGTCTGGAGGGAACTGAAAGATGTACTCCAAGACACAACAGGAAACATTGCCAAGATAAAAAAATAAAAGGAAGAAGCATGCATGCTAGAAAGGTTTTGGTTTGCAAAACAAGTCACAAGATGTAATTCAGTCAACAATAACAAGCAATAGCTGCATTCTCAGACCATCCAGGTGAAAGATTCCCTTGGAGTTCTCACATGATGTGTTCTCCCCAGTTCAGAAGTCATACATCCTTTACTGCTTAAAAGAAATGGCATTTGTTAATGAAGCATGCAAGTTCATATATAACATTGGCTGCTTCCCTGTGGAAGGCACAAGGGCATCTGAAAACTATAAGTGTTCGTAAAACAGACAGCAGAGTTTCAGGTCTTCAGATCTTAAATTCTGCATCTCACTTTCCAACTCAAAAAAAAAAGTAGTTACAGCAGAAGCTGGATGTCAGCGCCTGGATGATTTATTCAGTTCAGCATAAACTTCTGGGCCAGAGCTCTGCTCTAGTCCAGTCCATAGAAGTTCCTACACAACCGTGAGAGCACTGTGCAGACCTAAATGATTTATTTTCTCCAGCCTTTTGTTTATAGACTAGAATAATTCTCCTATTTTCTCCACATGGAATAACACCACACACAGATTTTGTACACAGACCTGAATTTGCTCTGGAAGAGATGGGGTAGAAATAGGCATAAAAATAAAGTTAATTTACTGTATAGCAAGTTTGTCAGGAGCCCAAGCAGCCCTCTGGTGCCCTAAACCACAGGCTGATCTGTGGTTTTAATGTTGGTGGTCATCATGAGATGGCAAGCCCCTCCCTGCTCCACTGTCTCTTACTTTGTCTTTGCAGGCAGAAGAAAGGAAGAATAGGGTAAGGAACTGTTCAGGAGAAGGAAGGGATAGTCTTTGAGACATTGTGCCTCACAAGGCCACCCGTGCTGCAGGGAGATGGTCCTCAGACCTAGCTGCAACTGCCAAAGAGGACTTTAGTCATATTGAACTCACCCCACAAATTCTTCACTAAATTCTTACTTCATTTTCATGCTATGTAAGTGCACAGGGGGACCTCATTTTAAAACTAAACCATTTTCTACCGCGATGCGCTACAAGAAATATAGATACAAGACTGTTCTTGCTCACTAGTCTTGAGGCATTTCAACGTGCAAGGCAAGAGGCAAGTTAGATCCTCTGGAACAGCAACTAATATGATCAGTTGCACAATTATTTAGTTATTAAAAATAGATTGTCATTATGGCAACAGGAGCATCTACCAGATCTGATTTCTCCAAGACACTGAATGCCTCTTGGGAGTGCACACAGTGGACTGACAAGTTATTAGAGCTTTTCACAGGGTCTCCTAGGAAATATTTTCACTTGTTTTCCATTGCAAAAACTTCTGCTGTATACCAGTCATGTTTTGATTGACTTCACGAACCCCCCTCCATGGATCCTCAAAAAAAGGGAGGATCAGAGGGAAGTTACTGCCTAGAGTAATAAGGCCACAATGAGACTCGTGGGACCAAGTCCCAGGCAAGAGAAGTTTGTGCCCCTTTTCAGGGCTCAGGCTCCACTGTTCTAATTTCAACTCAGCTTCTTTCCAGCTCACATCACCCTTCTGGGGCCAGGGCTCCAGACCCCTGCACCCTTCTAAGGGCTGAAACTCACCTTTAGCAAAGTATCAAGCCCCTGTTACAGTTCATTATGCAACACCAGGGAAAACTCTTCCAATACAATCAAGGGGCCAAAACAAGTAGCAGAATAAGTAGCGGTGTCAAAAGAAATACTGATGCATTTTCATGAAGAAATGCACTTTTACGTGGCAAATGATGCAGACTGATTAGAGAGTGCCTGCAAGAAGACTGTTTCTGTCCTTATCTTCATGTTTCTGTCTCCTCCTTGTGCTGAACATAGGGAGTCTGTGGATGCAAGATTGACCACACTAATCTAATCCCCTAAAAAACAAGTTAGTTCTTAAATCAACTGACTGTTTGAACCTCCCTGAGGCCACAGGTTTATTTCTGATGCAAGGGACTGGATCATAGTATGGAAGCAGCCCAAAGTTATATTGAATACAGTCTAACAAAGTCATGCCCTAATATCTACTTGCAGGCACCTGAAGTTATAGATATACCTTAAGTCACTATGACAATGTTTCAGACTCATATTGGCCAGTAACAATAACCCTGAGACACTTCATCACTTCACAGTTGTGTCAGATTTGAGCACAGAAACACCAACTTCAAAACTATGTTCTGGAGTATTGCAGTATGTGGCAGGTGCATCCGCCCAGTGAAAATAGAGCTTCCTGGCTGCTGAAACATGGTAGTTTTTGGCTGTCTTTGTTTTCAAGGTCTCGCGGTAGCTGAGACCTTTGACCAATGGGAGCCACTATTGACTACAGATCAGATTCGGTCTGGGTATAAATGCAGTCCCCTGGGGGAGCCATTTTGAGCTTGTCCCCTGGAGCTGCACGCTGCGGTCAGGACTCTCCCCTTGGGTTCAGGACGCCGCCCAGGGAAACTCCTCGAGGTGCCTTGGGTCGGGACGCTGCCCTGAGCAGGTCCTCGAGGTTGAGAGCCCTCACTTTCTAGGTGAGTGATAGGGTTTAACGACAACCCAAAACGCTCTAGGTAGTGAAGCTTTGTTTACGTTTGGGGTTGTTGTTAAACCCCTGGGGTGTGAGGCTTAGTTTTATGTTTCGGGTTCCCGTTAAACCCCAGGAAGTGAAGTTTGCATTTGGGGTTGTCGTTAAACACCTGGGGAGTGAAGCTTTGTGAAGTATTTCGGGTTATTGTTAAACTCCAGAAAGTTATTCTGTTCTCCTCTTGCGGACATTCAGATCTGTAATCTACGGAGAGCTGACTGGTGGTTTTATGAAAAAAATAAATCTATTTTTTTAAATTGGTGGTGGGTTGCTCATTTGGAAGCCTCTGTAACACAGTAGCAAAAGTCTGCAACAGTTCCTCAAGAACAAGCAGACACTTTCCATTTGCAGAAAGCCAACTGACAACACACAAGCCAGGAGACTTCAATATTTATTTCTAAAAAGTAAACACAATTTCTGTTTTAGCATTATGAGAGCACTAAATAGACATTAAGACACATCATCACAAACCGAGAAAATACATGCAGTCACATCTCCTATGTTTGCCTACAGGGTTCCTATTTGAAGCCCACAGAAACTTGGTTCAAAGTTCCCTAAGAAAACTGTCTATTTTACAACAGTACTAAAAAATAAGTGAAGTCCAAGAACAACCTAGGCCTTCCCAGGATCCTTGGGATCAGCACATTTGAGAGTAGTCAGCAGTAAACCAGATTAACAACTCAAACCCTGTGCTGTGCCTAGAAACAAGTAGTATTTCACAGAATAATAGAAGGGGTCCTGAAAAATTATATCTAAGATAGAAGTTAAAAGGAAGAGGTTCCCCACTTATTTTCCCTACTTTGATTTAAAAGAAGTTAGGAAAGTGGGCTACCCCTTGAAATGACCTGCTATTTATGATCTCTATCAGGTTACATATATCTGTAACCTAGTATTTCTTATGACAATTCTGCTCTACCATTCAGAAAAATGCCACAAAACACCAAAGAGAGAGACAGTCCATAAGTCTCATAAAAGTGTTCTGGTTCAATAAGAGAGCAGATATTCATACTTCAGCCCCTCCAACTCCGCCCCAGTAACAATTTTGCTGAGGATAGAGAACAAAAGAAACTTTTTTTTTCATATTAAGGAAAAACAAGTAACAGAAGTGACTTCTTAAAAGCATGCCTTTAAATTTCTTTACCTTTTTAGCTTTCCTCAGAGCCCAGTCAGTAGTTCAAGGATGACAGGGGCAAGAACTATCTGTGTCTGCAGTGAGCTCCCAACACATACTTGTGAGCTATACTGTTTACGGAGACCAAAACAGACCTTAAGAGCTTTGGAGCACGAACCCAAACATGGTTCACTTACCCCTTCTGAAGAAATACCTGCTTGCCTGACTTGCCTACCTCATGGGGTAATATTAAAGCATCTTGCAGACTCTTCTTGCTACTTGCTGCTCTTTTCATAGAGGAGGAAAAGGAAGAAGGGACAGCCAAGTGGTTCACTTCTCACTTCAGGACAGTCCCCTGGCCCTTTCAGGGCTTGGGCAGGACCTGGGGGAGGCAGGTGGGAGCCTAGGTAACCAAGAGGATCAAAGCAATTGAGCAGTTGGAGGTCTTGGAGGCAGGAAAGAAAACACCACACTAAATATAACTGGAGGACCACAAGCTATTTGGAGAGTGCAAAATAGAAGTCACTGGGCTACAGGACAGAGGAACAAGAATGCCTGTAGCAGCAGAGCCAAATGCAGATCCTTCAGTATGCCAAGAAATCAGAGCTAGTCATCATAGAAACAGGCAAATCCTAAAGAGCAAGACACAGATGTCTCCAAGAGTACAAGGAAATGAAGATGTTTGAAAGTCATAATGCAAGGGGCCAGACACCAGAGGCCCAGACTCACATCATCTGGGCTGACATACAGCATGGTAGGGATTGAAATTGTACCTTGGATTTATAAGTTAGCAATATTGCTCTGGAGGCACTTCTTTCATATGAAAGATGAGACTATTACATTCTGCAGGATGTTGTAACATTGTACAGCACTGATCTGACACAAAACATTTTGTGAACTCATCCACCAAGACAGACTTCTCTCTTGTTCTTACTTTAAAGGATTCTGCTGCACCATACCCCACTCGATTTTTCCCCACACATTTCCCCCCCCCCCCCCCCCTTCAAATCTGAGATGTCTTAAGTGAAAAGCACCTTGTTATCAGTATTACTTTATTTTGTGCAATATTTTCTGTGGAAATGTATGTCAGTCCCCATCCATCTTCTGATGGGAAATGTGGATGTGCCTTCCCACATTTGGCCCCAAGGACTAGCCACAGCCTTGCTTATCTTTCTACTTCCAACAGCTCCAGTTAAAAAGTAGTTCCATGTTAAGAAACTGGCAAACATCTGGAGCAAAAAGCAGCCTCTACAACCTCTGGTCTACAGGCTCCCAGGGTCTCTCATGCTGTACAGAAGCACTCCTGCTTCCACAGTTTGCTCAACAACCACATTAGCAGGCACCTATCTTTGCCAGTCAACTTTGAAAGCAGAGTTAATGGCCTCAGGACTTGCATGTTCTGCCTAACTTTCAACACTGTAGTTGTTTTTGTTGGGACAGAATGGGTAGAACAAATAAAAGTCTGTGTTTGTTTGGGGTTTTTTTAATCAATTAATTCAACCAAAAAGGTTAAGGGATGTTCAGGTTTAGGAGGCAAAGTCTTTCTTCTTGGGAAACAGGATGTTGAATATACAAAATTTCCACTAGAAATTATGTGGAGACGAATTCACTGAGTAATATAGACAGACAGAAACCATTCCCAGCTCAGGAAGTTCTCTGGTCTGAAAAATAGAGGACAGGAGGGCACTCAAGGCAAATCATTACCCTTCCCTAAGCATTCACTCAGACCTCTGCTGTAGTCAGACTATGGTGCTAGAGGGACCCTTAATATGGTCATTATTAATCAGGGCCTGGCATGACAGATCTGATGCAGCTCAGTGAAGTTCGCTTGAACAGATGTCACTTCACAGGACAAAACAGATGTCATTGCACCAGTTGAGACTAGCAATAAGCTTCCAGAATTGATGCTCTCGCAGAAATCTTCTTTCCAATTTTGTCTTAGGAGCCTAGTAGCCCCATGTTTAGGGGATTTAAGTGAAGAAATGGAGGAACAGTGAAGCCAAAAAACACTGTCCTTCTTTCTCACAGATCACCTACAGCAGCCCCACCACTCATACAGCTGAAAATGAGTTATCTCCCTGGAGCAAGATTTTTACATGTACATGCCATCAACCCTGCTCTCCTTTCCGTACAACCAACAACCCCTTTAGACCCAAGGCTGTCAGGCTACATGATTAAAGGCCCAGAGTGAACACAGACCAGCTGAGGATCAGAAGCAGCACAGTAAGAGCTGGAGCACACCAAGAAACACACAGTTACTCTGAAGACAAAGGAAAATTATTAGACCAATGTCTTTGTGTGAAACTCACAAGGACAAGCCAAGGAAAGAAGCTCTCCCTTGAAAGTCCTGGAAGCTGAAAGGGGTTATCAACAGGGGTAGGACTTTGTAGGAGGCTGGACGAAGAGTATTTTGGTGTTGTGGAAAACTTATCATGGAGTGTTCAGGTGAAGGACTCTAGAACCTACCCAGGAGAAAAAGGAAACAAGCAAGTTATGAGAAAAGCTTCAGGTGGGAATTTGTATCTCATTAGACATCATAGAAAGTCATAGATAACAACCTCGGGTTGCTCTGAGATCAACAGAGCTAATTTTAATTCCTTTCAGTAGGAAAATTCTAGCAGAAAACACAGCCCAAATTTGACTAGCAAATAGTTAAAGTAGAAAGAGTAAATAAAATAATCAAGTGTCACAGCCTGACTTAAATCACTGGGGGTATGAAAATAATTGTTTTGTAGAAGCACTATTATATGCTTTGGTCTAGGTTTTCAGAGTTATTTACCTCAGGTCCCTTCTTTACATGCAATCAAGTAATAACGAAATCTCAGTACTCTATGCACAATGCAAGTGCCTTACCATTTTCTGTGTGCATAATTAAAATTATTTATAGACAAAAAAGTGGCAGCTATGGATATAAATGCAGTGTTTCAGCATTAAGTTTAATATCAGCAGACAGAAGAATAATTGGTTAATGGGCATGCAGAATTTTTCTTAAAGGGCAAAAGCATTAATTACTATTTCTTCTATTTTAAATTGCTATAATAGTCAGATTCCTCCCAGAGTACCTCTAAAGACTTATTTCAGTTCAGGTATTGTTTTATACAATTGAAATTCAGGCTTAAAATTAGCCATCACCCAGGGAATTGGTAATGACTATTATTCCTAGTGCTTTTTTTCCTTGAGAAATAAATCCCATATTCTTGAGGAGTAACTCACAAAAGGTATTAGTGATTCTGCACTGTAGTTATCAGCAAATGCACTAATTCACTTAATTCAGCAGTCATTTCCAAAGAAGGTCTTTTTAAAGTGTCCTTGACCATGCCAGGAACATTCATTCACACTGTTGAATACACACTACAGGATTGTCTCAGTGTGAGAGCCAACTTGTAGCTCCCCAAAACAGGACTGAGGAAAACAGCCTGACAACAACAAGACTTGGTGAAGATAAGGCATGGGGGGAGAGCAGAGGCATGTCTCAAACACAAATAGCAAAACTACAGTCACAGGGTGGATAGTGTGGAGTTTGGAGCTGATAAGGCTGCCTGGATAGCACAGGATGGAGCCGGAAGGAAGCAGGACAGTTCTGCTCTGGTGCATCTTGTAAAGTTTCAAGAGCTATCTGTCCGGTGAATGACCTTTGCTTCATTATCCACAAAATTCATATTGAAGTTGACACCCCTCAATATGCTAATGAAGACTAACAAGATCATGCTAGTCACATCATCCCATGAAGCACCTTACCCCTCCCCATATATGTGATGTGTAGATCATTAGGTTGACCTAGGGGAGGGACCCAAGGAAAGTGTGTATAATTTGAGGGGGAGCAAGGAGTGAAAAAGAGTGAAGACGACAGATGTATCCCTGACAAACTCTGAGGGGACCAACACAGGAACTCAGACCAGTGATCTCTATTCCTACCTGTCTATCTCTCCTTTTCTTTTACCCTTTTTCCTTATTATCATTAGGTAGCACAAGGCATACTATATCGCTTGCCGTGATTTGTTATATATTTAGTACACTGTGGGAAATTAATATGCATCTGGACTTTGATACTTGTCTCAACATTGTCCACTCCATTGGGGATTTACAAACCTAAGTCACTTGTCTCCCTTGTTTGGGAGGGTGTGACACTCCACAATTGACAGGATTAACCAAGTTCAGTAGAATGTTACTCAAAAAAAAAAAAATCTTCATGCAGAGACAGAGCACACAGATCAACAAAGCTTCAGACAGGTCATGGAATGACAATAAGGGAGTTACACTCTTTCCAATTTCAGCACTGTGGATTCTATCCACTATTTCAGCCAGAAAATACATGCTTGACAGAAGACATTTTTCATATGAGAAACTTTTATCAAAGTCACACACATAGCAGAAATTATATCGTGACAATCCAAGGCCAGCAGGAAGAAATAGTGGTCTTTCCAGATAGGCACAAACCCTCCCATGAGAAGTAATGACTTCACATCACTTTAGGCAATACTAGAGCTGCTGGCATTACGATTTTGGAGTTACTCTAAAATTTCATTATGTCTAGCTTGTTTCCCGGCATACCCAATGAACAGCTCCATATGCTAAGCCTCAGCGGCACTAGTCAGTAGCAGGGCTGTACTTGTCACCCAGCACTATCTTGTAGCTCACACACAGACAAAGCCTCTGAGCTCTTCCATACTACAGGACCAAATCCACCACCAAACAGGAGTTCTGATGCTCCAAAGACCACACATGGCATGAGTTGGTGCCCATAAACTATATGATATCCCTCACCCCTCAGTTCCCTGCCCTTTGCCAATGTCACTGTTACCACAAGGCAGTTCTCAAAGAGGAGCCTCTGAATACACCACCCCCTACCAAGCAATGAGCTTTATTGGGGAACAGCCCAGGTGACCCCTGCTAGGAAATTCAAGCTCCCACTGTGCCCCCAGCTAACCGTTTTTACAAAAAGATGATGCTGATTTCTAGAGCCATAGTTGCATTTAGAGTGCAAAATGTTTTCAATGGCACAGCTGCAGTGTTTAAAGGAGGAAGATATAATAGTAACGCTAGTTATCTAGCTGCCAGAAAAAACACTATTCCCATCAGCAGAGCAAGAAAAGAGTTGTTCAAGACAAGTTCTTGTATCTTATTCACATTTTACATTGCCACCAGCCTTCCTTGTACATATATACAAACTGAAAGCTTTGTTTTCTCCTTCAGAGGCTATTAAGTATTCCCTGCACCATTTCCCATGCAAGAGTCTAATAAGGTGTATAAACATCGATACTGATTCATACTTGCTAAAGACTTCATCATTGTCACCTAATTGTTGTTTGTACTAATTAAAATACTGTATACAGATAGAGTCAACACTGTAAGCAACTCTAGATTGAAAACATCAAAGCAATTCATCATATTGGTAAAATATGCAGGCATGTTTCTCAGCACCAGAACATCTCCTTTCTAATTTAAAAGTGAATTAGGCATTGCTGTAAGTTTGTGACTCAAAGATAATTGCAAGACACTTTTCCTGGCTTCTTGTGTTTTCAATTTGTGATTGCTGCAAGAAGTTTAATAGTAGCTGTAATTCTCTGTGTCACCCCAGAAGTCCCCAAGGGGCTGGCCACAATGCCAGTTTCTCAGAAGTAAGCCATTACATTCGCTTGTTGTAAAGATCAGGATGTAGAATAAATGTGAAATGAAACATAATTAAGAACTCTTTCACCAAGAGCTATTTCCTTCAGGACATTATTTGGAAAGTCTGAGTGTTTTGATGAAAACCAGTGAAGACCAATCCCCTGGCCAGGTAGCAAGGGCTACCTCTCATGATAATTACTTTCTTAAAAATTAAGAATCCATATCAGTTGTCTACTCACTGTAGATTAGGCTGAAACACAAAGTTTACCAAGTTGCTTAATGTTGAGTCACATTGTTTACTTCACAACAGACAAGTACCTAAATTCCCCGTGAGGTAGGATAGAATAAGGAAAGACAAATAGGCTTTTCAGAACATAGTCCATTGGCCAATTTCTCATACTGAATGGCTAAAAAATAATCCAAAGGGTTTGTTGTTTTGTTTGTTTTTAAAAAAAGATTCTACCTGTAGTGCTTAATAGCCTTGAGCAGCTGTTTCCAGTCACACGAGGGAAAAAAGGAAAAAATCCTCCATTTTGTGATACGATTGAAACCAATTAGAGAACAGCAGAAACAAGACTGCAAGTACTGAAGTGTTGTACATCTGTAACAAACCCATATAACTGGGATCAAAGTGTACCAACACCACTTAACCCTACTGAAGTTAAAACACAAAACACATCAAAACCCAGCTAGTCAATAAGAGAAGATGCTAAGCAGCAGAACTTCATCAGCTCAGCCCACAACTCAGAATTTCCTATTGTAACCTTGTACTGAACACCCAGACCACAATTCTCAAGTTCTATTAAATGGGGGGAGCACACCCCCATAATCCCTTAGCACCCACGCCCCACTGAATCCCTTCAGCTTTGAAACAAGCCAGCACAGAAAGTATTGGAAAGGCATCAGTTCACACTGCCTGCACATTCTACTGAGTCAGCAAAACTCAGTACTGCACCCAGAAACGGCTGGGTTATCATAGTTGATGGCTGATCATCTCTCCTCAGACATAAAGCTGCATTGTCAGGAATAATGAAAGTATTTACCTGCTTATTGGATGAGCGAAGGACTGTGGATGTTGTCTACCTTGACTTCAGTAAGGCCTTTGACACTGTTTCCCACAGCATTCTCCTGGCGAAACTGGCTGCTCGCGGCTTGGATGGGCACACGCTTTGCTGGGTAAAAAACTGGCTGGATGGCCGGGCCCAAAGAGTGGTGGTGAATGGAGTTAAATCCAGTTGGCGGCTGGTCACGAGTGGTGTCCCCCAGGGCTCGGTTTTGGGGTCACTCCTGTTTAACATCTTTATTGATGACCTAGACAAGGGGATCAAGTGCACCCTCAGTAAGTTTGCAGATGACACCAAGTTGGGTGGGAGTGTTGATCGGCTCGAGGGTAGGGAGGCTCTGCAGAGAGATCTGGACAGGCTGGAGCGATGGGCTGAGGCCAACTGTAGGAGCTTCAATAAGGCCAAATGCCAGGTGCTGCACTTGGGCCACAACAACCCCCAGCAGCGCTACAGGCTTGGGGAGGAGTGGCTGCAGAGCTGCCAGCCAGAGAGGGACCTGGGGGTGTTGATTGACAGCCGGCTGAACAGGAGCCAGCAGTGTGCCCAGGTGGCCAAGAAGGCCAATGGCATCCTGGCTTGCATCAGAAATAGTGCGGCCAGCAGGGACAGGGAAGGGATCTTACCCCTGTACTCGGCACTGGTGAGGCCGCACCTCAATTACTGTGTTCAGTTTTGGGCCCCTCACTACAAAAAGGACATTGAATTACTCGAGCGTGTCCAGAGAAGGACAAAGAAGCTGGTGAAGGGTCTGGAGCATGTGCCGTACGAGGAGCGGCTGAGGGAACTGGGGGGGTTTAGTCTGGAGAAGAGGAGGCTGAGGGGAGACCTCATCGCCCTCTACAGCTACCTGAAAGGAGGCTGCAGAGAGCTGGGGATGAGCCTCTTTAAGTAATAAGTGATAGGACAAGAGGTAATGGCCTCAAGTTGCACCAGGGAAGGCTTAGACTGGCTATTAGGAAGCATTTCTTTACAGAACGGGTTGTTAGGTGTTGGAATGGGCTGCCCAGGGCAGTGGTAGAGTCCCCACCCCTGGAGGTGTTTGAGTCGGGTTGACATAACACTGAGGGATATGGTGTAGTTGGGAACTGTCAGTGTTAGGTTAATGGTTGGACTGGATGATCTACAAGGTCTTTTCCAACCTTCATGATTCTATTTTAAGTGACATTCCTGGCCATCACAGCAAAAGCTTCATGTACTTAATGGTGCCGAGGTATTAGGAGAGGGAATCCCAAATCACCTTCCAGCAAGTACTTCAATGATTCTTCATCTTATCCCTATCTACACAGCCACCACCATTAGCTATTGCTCCAGCCTGAAATTCTTTAATTTCTTTAGAGTACGTAATTCCATTAAATATACAACAAGGTTTTGTTGTACATTAGAAAGCACACATCCCAGAGCCCTGCCATCAGAATATCAGAGTAATTATAGATCATTTGTGACTCAGATGAAAGACACTAAGAGATGAACAAGCAAAAACAGCTCTTGAAGTCAAGACAAACACATTTAGAGGGCAGAAAACAAGGAGGGAAAAATGGAGCCTGCAGCAGAGGAATACAAGAGAATTGTACATCAAACACCCCATCAGCACAGGCAGAGCATGAACATTCACTGCCAACACCACCACATGCTGCCTCCCAGCTGTAATCAAATCGCCTGAAGCATACTCAAGTACAAATAGATTCTGCATCTTGTCAAAACACAATGCAAAGCTTAAGGGTCCCAGAGACAGACAAATATGAAACCCAAATTTGGGGCTTGAGGTTATACAAAAGTAATGCCAGATGAGAAAAATAGGGTTCTGGAGAGACCAAAACTAGGAAAAGAAGAATAATGGGGGCATGCTATTTTAAAAGACAATAAAAATATTACAGAACACATTAACCTGTTCTAAAGCCTATTCTCATCTTTTTACACCCCAAACTTCACATCAGCTGAACAACTAAGAGCAGAGTTCTCTCACAAGTCAGCCCATGGTCTTTGCCTGACAGGGTGTGCATCCATAGAACAGCACCTTTTTATAAGGGTGAAGAACTGCATTATAGTTCATCTGCGCAAGGGCTCTAACAGCTTGAAGGCAACAGTCACCTTTGCTTTCAGCACCCTGGGCAAGAAGTCTCCCATAATGAAGATGACCATTCAAGATGGAAATAATCCTATACAGCACTGCTGCACCTGGGAATTCTCAAAGAACAGAGCCCTGCTGTTTCCTAACACCAAAGCAGTGAGGACAACACAGGTGTTTCTACTGTTCCAGCCAGACTTGCAGGCTCTTTGAAATGGTCTGAATGCCTACAGAAATATGCACCACCCTAATGACATTTTGCATGAGTGTGCACTAAGATAATTTTGATCAGCAAGTTTTGAAATGCTGGAACTTAACAGTAGAGGTTTGGACATGCTTGAGCAGAACTTGGGCCCGGACTGCCACGGACACTTTGGGGACTATTAAGTTGAACCTCCCAGTCACAAGAAACTCATACAGGGTGGCTATCATTGCAGCATCATTTTGTCAGGGCATGAGATGACTAATGTATTAGAACACAGACCCACAGTTAAACTGAGAGCCAGCACTACATTTGGAGTTGAGATACTCTTGCAGCTTGTCTTTCCATTGTTCAGCTGGACCTCATGAGTCACCACTGATAAGTTTATTTTATATGCAAGTTGATGCTTTACACTCAGTTAAGGAGGAGCATTAAAATCCTTCAGAGTGCTTTTGCCTGTGCTTTAAGAGTAAAAGATAGAATATTCCACTGGAAGGAATAAAAAGCAATAAAAATCTTTTCTCCTCCTTCTTTGTGAAAGAGCTTGAAGAACATCAGATGGAAGCAGCTACACAGATGGCATGTATTATTAGAGAATAAAGGAGATGCAATTAACTTAACAGGCTGATCCTTAGTTTATTAGGAGATCTACACAAGGCAAGGAATTCAGTACAAGCCTCCTGCAGCTCTGGAAGAATTTGTGTAACTGTGATTAACATACACACACACTGTACTTCTAAAGCAAGGGCTTTTAGCCTGATATGGTTTAGTTAATGAATGAGAACTGAACAGAGCACTCATTGCTGCAGTCACTTTTCAGGTTTACTGAACAATTCAGGATAGAAACAGAGAAGAGTGAGACCAGATTAAGCAAATATTTGCCAGAGGGAGAGAAAAAAACTAAAACATTTCTTAAAGGAATCATCAGTTAAGCACATGTTCAGAAGTCACTTCTGAGATGCATGGAAGTCAAAGACAGATTTCCCCCCCCCCCCCCCCCCCATACAACAGGATTGTTTATTTATAAACAGGGTGACAAATTATTATGTTTAGCAAGTTAAAGTCAGCCCTTCCAGAGAAAGGGAACACACACCTACATTTAAGTAACAGTGAGATTGGAAGAACCCACCAAGATAATAAACAAAGAAGATATCCATGATTGCCACATATTTCCTTTGGAGATGACACAACCCACTGTCACCTGCTACATTCTTCTAACTAACCAGCTGCATTTTCCAAATGGATTCCTGCCAAATCCACACAAAAGTTAACTATTCCCTGCAGGAGACCTCCAGCTTGTGTCTGCAAGTACCATAGATGTTTCATTCCCTCCCAAATACACACAACTGAACAAATAGGTATTGCAAGATGCATTCACCATCTTCACTTGTATTATTTGGGCCTAAGTTAAACTACCCATAAAGACCTTTTCTTCAACACTCAGTCCACTGATATGCACTCAGCAGGCTATCATTACTGCATATCTCTCAAACAGAGCTGGCTCTGCCCAAATTTGCTCTCCTTCCATCTACTCACATATATAACAGCTCTTAGATAAACCAGAAAAAAAAGAGGTACAGATTTATTGTGTGATGGGGGAGGGGAGAGATCCAGGTGTACTTGTCCACAGAGATCTGGGAGGACTACTTTCCCAGAAGATCCACAAGCCCCTTGTTCATACTTAAATAACTGCCAAGCTTCCTGTTAAGTCCAACAGCCATATCCACACATATCCACTCCTTCATGCAACACACTTGTTAATAAGTATTGCCTGCTATTTACCTATTTGCTCAACCTTTCAAAGTTTGCTTGCTGAATAAAGTCTTCACCCAGTCAAAGACCATTACTCACACAACAGTGTTTATTAGAAACCAAAACATATTATTCATCCTGAGTTCTTCCATTCAGTCAGCTTCACCCCTCCAACACCTCATTTTTCTTATTTAGCCTAGCACTGCATTTTCCTGAAATTGGGCATAAGGCTGATATTCTTTTAGGCTTTACCAATTCTTTTTGAGGCTACTTGATATGTACTAGATTAAAAGCAGCCCTACCACATACACACAAAAAATAGCCTTATTTCCCCTCGCTCTCATTGTGTCATCCTTTCTCCCTGAGGAGGACCCACTCCCCACTGGGTAACATGCTCCATTTATCACAACATGCAGAGAACCCTCTTACAGGACTTGGCTGTATGTTGCAGCACCCCACTGTCTGCTCTGCAGGTTACAGAGGAGTGAGAGTATATAAATAATTATACCCAATGTTTAATATATCAACTTTCATCTATTAATCACCTGAATAGTCAAACTGAACCGACTTGGAATACATCTATTACATTTCACTAAACTAAAACTTTGATACAAGTTTTCAGTCCTCATATTAAACAAAATCCTCTGGCTACTAGTATAACTAACATGCTGATAAAACGAAGGGCTTATTTGCTTATAAATTAATGATTCACAAATACATTGACAAGAAAGTCATTTATCATACAAGATGGAAAAACTATTAACAGCACAAAATACAAAATTCCTCTTTCATACAATAGACATTCTATCGCTAATTAAGCAATTTGCACTAATTGACTTCTGCCCTCACTTTTTGAAAAGTAGTTTGATGCATTCTTTGTCCTTCATGTCCTATGAAGCTTGACCTGATCTAAGTTTTACAGCCACCACTTTGAAACTAGAATAAGTCTCAGTCTGCCAAGCTTGGTGGATAGCGTATAACAACTCAATTCATTTGTCAGCCTCCAGCTCAGAGTTCATCCTTTATCTTCCAACATCTTATCCCTTCCAAGCAAAGGTTTCAAATCACAACTGAAGTGCAAACATAACAATTAAAACAAGATATACTTATGATGAAATTAAGGCTTACATCCCTGGATAGCACAACTTCTGCAGCTCCCATCACAAACCCCAGATAAAACAGATCTTTAGCATAATTTTTTTAACAGTTTATTTTCCCTTCTGAGAGAACAAAAGCATGTGGGACAACAAGAACTTCCTATGATATTCCCAGCATGTGTTTTTCAGATAAGCAATTTGATTCATTACCTTTGTTAAAAGTCCTATCTAGGAGAATGTTTCCTTCCAGGAGCACTGATGCACCATCCTAACAGGAGAATATGAAAGACCTAATACTGGATGGTAACCCACATTGTGAGATTTACCTGAAACTATCTCCAATGAAGCTGCACTTTGCTGAGGCTCAGTACTACCCCAAGAAACCTTGATATAAATACTCTTGCTGGAATAAGTTGGGGTTTTTTTTCCAGGGGAAAGCCTAGAAATCCCTTGAGTCACTGCAAGTTTTAGTCGCTATTTTGGAACTATGCCAAGAGACAGGCAATAATCTAACAAGAAAATGCTTTCATTAAGTAGACTATGAAGATCACCTGGAGACAAATAGCTTTTAGTTACAGAATCTCTTCTATATAAAGAAACAAACAAAACACAATGTATGAGAGCTTTGCACATCTACCTTTCAGGCTTGCCTAGAGCTGTTACAGGCATCTACAACTATGAGAGAGGATTAGCCTCCAGTACATGCTATCCAAAGCAAGTAGAACTCCAAAACAGGTACTACAGCCTACTGGTTAGAAAAGCTTCTGTAGAAATGGCTCTTTTAATAAGGGGGAAAAAAGAACTAGATCTCCTGTATTCAGGAAGGTAGGAAGCATACATACATATGTAGAGCTTTCCCAATTACTTTTTTGACACTGGATAAAGAGCTCCCAAACCAACCCTTTAAAGGGACTCCATAGCAAGATCTAGTATCTTTTTTTCCTCAGGACTAATTATGAATTTGCTGTAATTCACCACCATTACCTAACTAAGGCACAATATTTACATCTGTGCTATTCAGCAACACTTCACAAACAAATTCAACATCTCCAGAAATCAGTAGCTATTAAGACTTGCAATGCATTTAAGCACCAAAACTTCAGCCATGTAACAATTTTAGACAACTTTTTTTTTTCTTCTGGCCAGCAGGATCTCATAAAGGACTTACCTTCAACCAGACCATATCCAAACATGCTCTTCTTCTCTCAGAAGCTCATAGAAAAATACAGTCACTCTTTCACAGCCCAGAGTTTAGCTTCTTTCTTCAGATTTTATCTTCTTTGGGGTACTGGTTTACTAAGCCAGGAACTCAGCTTCACCTGGAGCAGGTGGGAGGAGGCTTCATTTTGCAGGTGAGAGCAATGAGGTAATCTGGGAGACCAAGACACACAAACAATGGGAAGTACATAATGTAGTACTGAGGACGAAGTACATTGGAAGGTGACCTTAAGAGAAAAGGACTGGGTCAATCAGTGTTAATAGTTGTCACGCTTAAGATGTATGAATTAAATATAGATATGCTCTTCCCAAGAAATACAGGATTAACTGAAGGATAGGATTGGGCTAAAGGGAAAGAAGTTCCCAGACCAGCTGATCTCTCAAAAACTGACACAAGAAAGCTTTGTATTTTCTTTCTCTGCAGGAAAGATGTTATTTACAAGAAGTTAACAGCTAAATCAGAGCAATGTCACAATACTGGCTGATCAGATGGAATTTATGGTCTCAATAAGGATAGCTGGATGACAGAGATCAGGTTAGGTGATCTGATGATATTTTCATTCTTAAAACTCAGGCACGAGAGGAAACAAGCAGTGGGTGGACTGTGATTCACCTGTGTAAATCCTTATTCCCTGGGTTTATTTCCAACAGTTAGCTATTCATAGTTAGCTGCATGCTTTCTTTTTAGGTGCCATGAATGTTTGTAGAAGAAATATTTTGGGTGTCCTTCAGAGTCCACTACAGACAGCACAAGCATTTTCACAGACTTTCCTTAGCCTTAGTCCCAAATAAACCATAAGGATTTCTGAGCTGTATTTTACTTTACCTCTTCTGGGAACTCAAACCCCTTTGAAAATTATTCAGTTTCTCTGGGACCCTGCAACCTCTGTGAACTCATGTCCCATCTGCTGCCAGTGGGATCTCAGATTAAGGCTAAAGTTCTCCACCTGTGAGAGTGACAACAGTTCTTTCTCTTAGTATCCACCAATATGTTTTTTTCTTACTTATGAGTGAAGAATAGCTCAAGCATTTTCATATCAGACTGAACTTGGTTTTGGTTATGACTGATCTCCATGTGTTACACACAGAAGATCTCACCATAGCAATAGAATCCTAAAGCGCCCTAAAATATCATTACCAATCTTTTCTCCTCTAGGTTCAACCCACCCAACTCTCTTTTTCATTTAACTTCCCCTCTAAGTTTTCCCTGTGCTTACAGAGTTTTCCTCTGTCTCTTTCTCTCAGCTTCATGTGTCCTTTCCTTGTCATTTTCTAACAGTAGTTAAATGTTTCATCTTTGTCTCTTAGCCAGAATTAATTGTTTTATGTTCCACATAGAGTATTTCTTTTGATTAATTAAAACACACACAGAGGAAGCTATACAGTAATTTTATTGCTGTTTTCTACTAAATAGCGTTTTGTATTCTGGATATTATCAGACAAATGTGCAGTTTGTGCAAAATCAAAAATTAATATAAACTTGTTAATATTGTAGCAAAACTAACACCAGTGCCATCAGTTATAAGGAAAATCATAGCACACTATGCATTACTCGAGGAATTTGACTTTTTTTGTCTGTTATTACTTCTGCAGAATTAAAATTGGTGCATTGTTTTGATGACATAATAGAAATGCATCAGGGTGCCTACATGTTGCCTGAGTTGATGTAGATAATTTAACATTCAATGGATAAATTTAAATCCTGTGTGCATTGTTATTCTACGTGCAGCAGGTCAAACCATAAATAACAGACCACAGCATACCTGAGCCTTGCAGCATTTGAAATACAGCTGAAGACTCAAACCTTTCAGACTGAGTCTGCTTCTAGGAAAGACTTATCATAGAGCATAGGCTATCATACATCACACACTGGTGATTATGATCACTTTTCCCCATGTGGGCAAACAAATGTCTTTTTGCTTTTGGATGTAGATAGGCCCCACACTCATCACCTTTAAACTTGACTACTGCAATGCCCTCAACCATATATGCCACAGCTTGCAGCAGGCATCTTAGGCATGAAAACAAACCTCTGTGCTCTAACAGCAGCTTGTGCTTCCTTTCCCATGCTTTCTTGCCTTGGGAAGGGACTAATTTCAACAACTGTATTACTCATCCTCTGCCTAGTTTTGATCACTCAAGGTCTGCATGGAGCCATCCCTGCCCCATGGCTTCACAGACCAGCTTTCTGGAATCAGTCTTCCTCCAGAGCTATTTCTTCTGATCACTGCCAGTCTTCTATGCCTTGAAACTCACCTCTGGATAAGAAAAACTGAAGAATTTATAAACCAAAACCAGTCACAAGAGCCTGGTTTTGACTGTAGGGTCCATGCATGTTTCAAACTCCAAGTTTGGTCCCCAGAAAGAAAATAAAAGCAACTCCTAAGCCAAGATCAGTGTGAGCCAGAGGCTCAGATACCAAAAGATATATAGCTGTGCAAACTCAGATTGCATGCCCAGATACAGAGCTAATTTATTCTGAAAGTACTCAGTAGGCATATGTTAAATTCATTGCACCTGGAGTTTCAGGCCAAAATCAAGAAAGTTAAGGTCTTTTCTGTTTGTTTAATCTTTCAGTGGCACTTGCCACTGCTGCTTATTAAAACAACACTAGGATTGATTTGATGCTTTAAATATCATAGACAAATCTTCAGTCACCATTCCTATCCCCACTATTTTCTAGATGGTATTGAAAACAATTGCCTTTTTATTTTCCCAGTAAAGTGTGAAACTGTTTTCAAAAGTAATTAGCACATTGTGCAGCAAGTAGGAATTAATATAGCAATTGACATCACAAAAACCCTAGTAGTCCACAAGAGAATGGATTTTGAAACAAATTGCCTAAATCTTTGTAAGGTCTGGAACCCAAAGAGGCAGAGAAAATTACCATAGATATTTAGTGTAAGCTCATTTTAAAATATTAAGTCATATGTGGGAGTCTACTGTAATTAAATTAAAAGTAAAGATTATTTTTATTTTCTATGAAATGATAATAATTAGCCTGAGGTGACAAAGAAACACAGTCTAATTCTCCTGTACCTATAATTTTCCCCTTAATGGAAAATAAGAGAAAGCTCAGAGACATTTCCAACAGCTGCAGGCAGACAACAAGCAAACTTGTGTTTCTCCACCCTGCTAATACAGGGGCCATCAGCTGGGTTTGGATCCAAGAGAAGTTCTCAAACATCTGAGGAAAGCCATGCAAGTGACTGCCTGGTACTAAGAAGACATGTTGTCAGATGTGTTTCAACATTAATTATACCATGGAAGAAAAAGTTACTTTTGATATGCAGTGTTTCACTAACAATTAAATGATGTTTTAGTGTGAAAAAACCAAGAACTAAATACATTTCCCTTCCTCTTGTTCTTCTTAAAGTTATTTCATTTTGTCACAGCTTCTGGAAACATTGCCATTTTTTGTGGAAGTCACTTATTAATTAACTTGCTGCTCTTCTGAAGTTCCCAAGTAAAATGTTTATTTGACTATTTCCTTCTCTTTCCTTTAAACTTAAGATACTTTTAAAACTTCATATTCTTTTCAGATACTACAGGTGTCTTCAATAAGGAAGCATACGCTTGGTCTTCCAGTCACTGTAACTGAGGAGAACTCCATTGACACAAATTAGCTCCCCAGAGCCCAGCTGAAAACTCAAATACTACCAAACATTTGGAAAAACCCCATCCAGAAGTGGCTTTATCAAAGCACACACCATTTATCTCAAGGGGAGAACATGAACAACCTGGCCTGGGCAGTTTCTTGCTGCAGGGTGTCAGGATCCCACCACCTCTCCAAGGGGTGCAAGAGGTGGCCAGAAGCTCCCCTCCACTCAACCCCTGAGCAGGTACAGCTGTGCTTCACACAGCCGGGCTTCATGGGTCTTTTTCAACACCTGAGTCTCTGCTGCAAACTGACTAGAACTGTTCAGCAACTGATTTATTTTCTCAGCACTTGGAAACTTTGGCAATATCTCTTTCCAATCCCTGCTTAAACCTGATCTGCACCATTGTTTCCCATCCCAAGTGATCTTACTGTCTCTCCATAATGAACCCATAGTGAGTTCTAAGTGTTGGCTGCGCCTTTCCTTCCACAGCACTTAAGAGCATCTGCTCCATAGCATTTTAGCCAAAAAATAGCAAAACAGAAGGCAGCAACCATCCCGGAAAGCATTGGAGGTACAGTTTAGTGGACTTCTACATCTAGGATATGGCAGCAATGGCCATTTCAGAAAGATGACAATCATATAGAACATTTTGCAAACCTAGTATAAACGATACAAAAGAAATAGCAAATATTATTATTCAATTCTAATTCTCCTATTCTGTAGAATGCAAAGTTATCAGCTATTGGGTTGATTTTATGCAGTACATCGCAGCGTGCTTGCTTCTTTCAGATTGTTCATCAGTGTTTTGATGGAGAAAAATCGTGTCTAACACTGTGGGAATAACACTGTAAGACTTCCCAGAAGATAGCTGCACCAAGGAATATTCTCTCTGGTATGAGAAGGCAGATTTGCATGGATGAAACAATTCACTATTTTAAAAAGTCCTATTTAGACCCTGACACTGGCAGCATGATCCATCCTATGGCTGTTGCATTTTTCTGCTCCTGTATTTTCTGGAAGTAGAAAATCTGGATTTTCTAGAAATAGCAAAAAGAAACAGTTCTATTTTTAAAATCTCAAATGACAGAAGATCAATATGAAATTTGCAGAAATACAATCTTTCACAGTCATAACACAAGCCTTTTGAAGAATATGTTCAAAATACACCTCTCAGACCAGCTATTAAAACAAACACATTTCAGCTTGGAGATGAATGTCCACAATTTTTGCCAAGTTTTCCCAACATTTATTCTGCTATTTCCATTGTGCTACAATGAGTTGTTCTGAACATTATGTTTCTTATTGCAGCAGCCTCCAGCGGTGGAAACTGGACAAGACACAATCTGTTCAGTCACATCTTCAAAGCAGGCATCACAATGAACATGCAGCACTGCCACTTCACATGGAACAAGCTGGAGTATTTAATATTAACCAATATTGTGGTCATTTAAGTAGATTTCACAAAAGCTACAAGAAAATTGACAATTGGTACCCAAATATATTCCCAGTCTGAGTTCTCATTCCAAAGTTTACATGAAATGTGGTCTTAATAGTTGTCCCACTGCTTCTTACAGCAGTAATGCCCACTAATTCCCCCAGCTGGGACTAGATCTTGCAGACCACAGTTACTACCATGAACACCATTTTTTGCTACATGTAGACACTCTCTGCAGTGTGGACAAGGTGGTCTTGGGGTGAAGAAGCACTGCCAAAGTTAAAAATAGAAGGTTTGGTCCTCGAACAAAGTCACATAGCAGACAACCAAAGGGACATGTGTGACCCAGAGCAGCTGACAGGTGGGAAAAGGGTCATTGAAAGGTAATTACCTAATTAATTAATCGAAGGCTTCATATGAACATATGAAATTGGAGACTTGCAAGTGCCATTGAAAATTTGTAATTGTTGTGGTTTTCCAGCTATGAAAATGAAACATTTCATATACATATGAAGGAGCACATCCTCCTTCTTGCTGGCTGATGGTATTCCCAAATCCCGGGAGGTGCCGCCACTGCTCACGCTTGGGGGTTTGTGTTGAACTTCAGCAGTTTAAATATTAGTCAAGCGGGATGTTCAAAGCCACATAAGGGATTTACAGACCCAAATTCTATTCATTTTAGAAGGAATTGAATGCTCCAAAACCTTAGGGACCATCAAGCATTTTACCCTCATTTCCATGCCTAAGATTTCCTTTCAGGGAAAGGTTTTGGTAAGAAAAGCCATGGGGGAAAGCACTGATTTGCAGCTATTGCTGGAGAGAACTGATTATTACAAGCAATGAATACATGAGTTTTCTTTGTGGTTTCTTGTTAGTCCTGTGTCCTGTTTGTAGAGGTGATTTTTGTATCACTTTTGGGCTCTCCGTTGCAGATGACAGTGGTAAGGTGAGGTGAAAAAGGATGATCTGTGCAAAATGTGCTAGCAGGAGCTAAGGGATAAAAGTTTTAAATCACTTGCTTATGACAAGCAGAAGGACTCTGTGGCTAAGATTTACTGACTCTAACACAGCAATTTATTACTTTTGGCCATTGTCTTTCTCTGCTTGCTTCCACCAGGTAAAGTGTTACTAGAGATGAAACATGACAGCACAAGCTCACATGCATATTTTATTATTGGTGGACCTAAGGCACTACCACAACCTTCAGATATTTATCCTGATGTTTCAAGGAGCATAAGTGTTCAAACCTAAGATTTTATTTCATCTTATTCTAAAGATGGGGATTAGCCACATCAGCATCATTTGCTGTTGAGTTGCCAGGACAGTCATAAGAGAATTTTACAGGAATTTACTAGGACTGTGGTACTTTTGTCAGTTCCATTGCAGATACAGAGGAATGACTCCTACATAACACAGGTCTTTCTGAAGTACTGTAAAGTCTGGCACACTAAAGAGACTCACGGGGGCTCCTGCATTACAGCTCTGCACAAGTAAGTCTGAAGCCCATCATTCTGCTCAGCAGTGCCATGCCTCCCCTCCAACCCTGTGGTCCTGCTCTGGGGTAATTTTACCTCTGCTCTAAGGGATAGAGCACCTTATTGGTGCCAGCAATCACAAGAGCCTCATTAGAGGACACAACTTTTATGTGATTCAATTAAGTGGGTTTTAATATTCTACAGAAGACCAAACTTGAGATGTGGTTTGAAGCATTCGTTAACCTTAGCAGACAGGTATTGTAAAGTCCTGGTGGCAGTAACCTTACCTCCTGCCCTCTTCCTCACCCAGGTGACAAGAAAAATGCTCCCATGTCTTTCCTCTCAGGGTCATTTCACTTGGTACTTTCAGACGGTTCCCTATGTGAGCAATATTGAAAAAAAAAAATATAATCCCCCTTTCTTCATAAAACATCTAAACAGGGATTTATTATGGAACAAATAGTAACGACAAAACTCTGTCTTTCTGTCACATAAGTTCTTTCACAGGAAAAAGGGTTCAAGGTAGCTCCAATGTCCTGGGTGGTTTGCAGAGTTCTCTGTATGGACAGTTACAGTTTTGAACATGTCAGTTCAGTTACCAAGCCAGGAAGGTAACCCAAGTGCCTAACGCCTAAACAAGTGGAGAGAAAAAAACCTTTCAGGCATTTAGAATATTATTACAATCAGTAGGAGGGATGCACTCACAGTGTGTGTCTGACAGTACTGTGGCCTTACACCAGGCAGAGATCTGACCCAGCAACTCTTGCTGGTGGTCTGCTGTTAGGAAGGAGTACAGGGACTTCTGCAGCCTGTTAGATCGATGAAACACTCGTCAGGTGTTTTTGAGGTGAGGCTAGAGGGTAATGAAATGATGAGACAACAACATATTTCTGAATTCAAACTTTAATTTTTGAAAGTCCTAATTCCTTCCTTAATCTGGCAGCAGGTAATAATGCTGCTTTATGAAAGCAAAAGTGTAACATTACCCAGGTTTATGGGCTCACACTATAGCCTGCTGAAGGGGATTAGGAGGGACTGTTCATTCCTGCACACACAAAGCCATCTTATGTAGGGCACATCCATGCTCCCCAAATCTCATCATTGAGCATGAGTTGATTCCTATTACACTCCCTTTGACTGACTGAGTCTCACTTCCTATCATTACTTAAATCCTTCTCTATTGCAGAAGGAAAGGAATGTACTGGCATTTGCTTAAAAATATTCCTGCAGCAATCTAGGATAGTGTGTGATCCTGTGCCCCCCAAATCAGAGGAAGCCTGTGAGATTTGACTATCAGAAACAATAAACTTCACAATAAATTTCATTATTGGAAACAATAAACAATAAACTTCATAACTATATAGACCACCAAAAATCGTATTCCATGCCAAATATATCTTTCACATACACTGACAGGGGCATCCCAGCATCTAATCCAAAGGATCAGCTGCAGAGCAGGAATAGCAGTTAAAAGAGGGAGAGATACAGTAGTAAAAAGAGGTGAAATATCAAGTGGCATATGGAAAGGGAAATAGAGCTCTCCTACATATATCCTTATGAAAGGAAGGAGATAATCTAGTTAATGTGAATTGGGAACCCATTGCAAGCTGGCCAGAGGAAATGCACGTCAGTTTGTCCGGGCAGGAGCAATTCACGCAATCACTAATGAACCTTTGAAACTCATTGCATCATTTGATGCCACAGCACTGAGGGATACAGAAGATCACACAATAAAAGCTATCCTCCATTTCAGACTGCGTTCTCAGAGATGAACTTGGAGATCTGGCAGTAAACTTCCCCTTTGAGTGAGTTATTTAACTGTGGGGTTTCTTGGACTTGTGTCTTAGCACATGCCCCTGGTAGCTATCAGAGGCAGGATGACACAGACCCAGTTTTCTTTCAGCAGGACAAATCCAGCATTTCTATACTCCACAGAAACTAAACAGACATGTTAAGAGTTATGTTTATTAACTCTACAATACCACAGATAATTTGCTTTGTTTCAGCTCTTCTGAGCAAACGAAAATCCTGGGTTCTTGCCCTTCTTCTGGAAACCTGATTCCCTCAACCACTTTGGAGAGATACACTGCAGAATTAAAATCCTCCCTGGGGAGCTTTTGTAGGTACAGTAACACTGTTTAAAGATCCCTGCCAGCCAGCTCATGTCATTCAAAATCCATCCGGAACTATTTAAAACACACAGACTGGAGAGGTTGAAGTAAGGGAAATGTGAGAGTTGTGCAAGTATACAAGTATGCAATAACCTTTCTGAGAGTCCGAAGAATGTGTTGATTATTTGAGTCAAGAATCAATTTCTAGAGCAGCAGAAACAACAATATTTCTTTCTAATTTGTGACAAGCAGAAATAAACCTATAAAGAAACTCTGATAACAAATTTATAATAAGCTCTATAAGAAATTCACTAATAAAGTGTATTAAAAACATATTTAATAAAGTTTTGTGGTGGAGATTCAATGGACTGAACCCAAGAGCTGGAGGAGAGCCTAACATTTTTATGAATTTGTGAAATGTTTTATGGGATCTCATGGGCAAAACCCTAGAAACCAAATTTGAAGCCTGAAGCAAATTTTTTAGAGTTCATATATAAAAGCAGAACCAGAGGATTTAATGACAATGCTGGCACATTGTTAACTATAAGGGGAGCCGGTAATGTTAAAAACAAAAAGGGGAAAGAAGTGAAGAGAAAAAAATTAATAGGTACTGTGGGTACGTGTATGTTTTCTGTTATTTCACCTGGAAGCAAAACCATTAATTGAAACAAAGACAAATGGTGAAATCACTGTTGAAATCCTCCCTCATGACACTGGAAACTAATTGTGCTCTTCAGAAACTCCTGTGGATGAGGACAAAGTTATAACCTACCTGAGAAGCTCCCAGCACTGTGTTTTACCATGAGTCCCATTTGTTTCTTTGCAATGTACTGCTGTACTGCTTTTTTTCCTGACTGGAAATGCAAGAGATTAGTGTTTATTTGGTGCTAATAATGTAGTATTGCTATACACAAAAAAAAGCAACAAAAAAACCTTCCCAGGATATACAGATCCTACAGAGGATGAACACAGAGAAATCTACCTAATAATTAACTTTGTTTTCACTTATTTAGTCAAGTATTGTTAGTTTTCCTATACAACTGCTGTGTGTAGGAAAACAACGTCTGTAAAATGAAATGCATTAGGACAGTGTCAACCCTCTTATTTCACAGAGCCAATCACTGATTGGGTTATTGTGCCAAAAATGTAGAGAATTCATTGAACTGGGACCATTTAAATAGAAATAAATTCACTTCCACGTCCTTCCTCCTTCATTAATCTTCTTGTAGTGTGCCTTGCATGAGCTAATAACAGATTCATTGCAGCCCTGCTGTAACTGATTACTATAACTTTGCATATTTTTCCGATGTATATTAAGAGGTACTACCAAAACTCTCAGGATTAACAGATCTACACTTTGAATTACCTTTCATTTCCATTCAAAGTTCATGCAATTCTTTACAAGGGCTCTTCAAAAGAAGTTCAGCAGAAAACAAAACCAGAAAATTCACAGATTAAAACTCAGCAGGGGTGAATTCATATGTGATGAAGAAAGGAATTAAAATAAGAAAAGCAGTTCCACTTTTACATTTTCAAAAAAGCAGAACAATCAGGACCTTACAACAATCATAATTCTTATAGCAACACAAACCTTGGTGTGTCTTGGTGTGTGGTGCTTATGTCTGTTAATTTGTCTAAGTATGGCCTAGAGAGCTAAAAAATATAGATTCCACAGGTCTGCTCCAGTTCCCAATAGGAACAAAATAATGGAATGATTTAGGTTGGGAGGAACCTCTGGAAGTCATGTGGCCCAACACCACCCCACCCTGACTCGAAGCAGGACCAGCTTAGGACAGGTTGCTCAGCACATTTTCCAGTCTGGTGTTTGACACCTCTGAGGACAGAGACCCAACGGCTTTTCTGAGCCCTTGCAGGGTTTCACTGCCCTCACTGTGGACTTTTTTCCTGGTATCTAATAGGAATTGCCCTTTTTTGGGGGGATGGGGGGGTGGGGTGGAAATTTGACACATTACTCCAGATGTGGCTTCTTAAGTGTTCAGGAGAGGGGAAGAGGCACCTAGGCTCTAGCTAATACAGTTTATGGTCCAGTTGGCCTTTATGGCCTGGACAAGCATTGTTGGTGCATGCGCAGCTTGATGCCCACCAGGCCATGCAGGTCCTTTTCCATAACTAATTTCTATGTGAAAGGTCAGTTAGTGGCACTGAGAAATAAATAACATCTCTAACATGTCTTCTGTAGTCACTGAAATTTTAGAACATTCCAAGATTGCCTTGGGGTATCAGGTATGCCACAAAAAAAAAATCCCTGAATTTTCCAACACGAACAATTTTTTGCACTGTACTTTAATTTTATCCTGGTCTGCAGTCAACTTATTAGAAACCATTGATCCAGAGTGGCTTTAGAAGACACATCTGGAGAAGTCCAGCTGGAGAAACGATTAATCCAGCACCTTTCTCAGGCATTTGAAAGAGAAAATGAGAATAATTTCAGTAAGAGATGAGAAATTTGAGTAACTTACTGTCTCTCTGCATTCATTAAGTACCAGTCTCTACTTTGACTTAAACTTTTTAATGAACTGGAGTCCAAACCTAAATTCTTCTGCTGGGTGTGGTAAGTAATTTATCTAACACCTGATATATAATTGGCAGGCAGTTTGCTCTTAGCTCATCTCTTTGGGTGAGCCTCTGTCATCTTAATGACTGGGAATAATCTTGAAATTCCTTCCCAAACAAGCATCATCCCCTGCATACTGATACTACATGGACAAACCATTAAATCACTCTGTTCTGCTGTCTGATGAGGTTTCCACATCTTCTACAGTCCTGCTTCCAGCTCCACGCTGCTCCATGGGGTTCCCTTAACCACTGCACTCCAACAGCACCTCCAACCTTCTGGTCCAGTCCTCTCTTCCAGCAGTTCCCGGTGTCAGCATCTGTCAGCCATAAATAATGTCTTGGGATTGGGAGAGAGAGTGAGGATTTTATGAGCATTTTCCCTTTAGGTTGCTTCCTTTCCAAAACCCTAATCTTAGGTAAAGTTTACCCAGGGAGACAAGATTTTTCCACAAAGCAAAAGGAGAGACAAAAGGATGGTATGGGAAGAGAGGTTCTTATGTAGCCCTTCATGATCCAATGCTACATTTTTGTAAGGGTAGAAAGCTATTGCTCCTGCCCAGGAGTTTTAAAGGGGTGTTATGTTCTTATTCATTAAGTTGGTGTCATTTAACGCTGTCTCAAATTGTTAAGCAGCTTCTGGATCCTCTCTTCTGATGGATGAGGCAATTCTGTCTTTGCGTAATTCAGAGAAGCCACATGAGACTTAATTAATATTTATAAAGCATTCAGGATGCTCTGTAGAAAAGGGTGATGATATAAAAGCTCTACAAAAACACAATTTTTCAAATTGTCTGATGTTGCAGGTCAATTTAAAGACTCATTTTTCCCCTTCATTTTCCTACAGCAATTCTGTCCCCTATGGGTTGTGTAGAAACAATGCCCAGAAGCCAGTAACACAGAGCATTTAAAAAGAGAGGCTAACCTACTTATACTTGTAAAGAATGGCATCCCATGAACAGCAAAACCAATGAAACGTTATTTCCTGTGAATTTGTGTCCTGTCTCCTCTAACCACCACCTCGTCGTACATCTTCCTGCAGTCCTTACATCTCCCACGGGGCGCACGATGGTACAAACAGTAGCTGATCTGAAAAGGCGGAGGGGCCGGGCAGCTGGTCCATGCTGTTCAGATACGCCACTGCTGCGTCTTGAAGAGCGAAGAAGTTGAACTGGGTAGTGACGATGATATAGCTTGTTAGTACACCTGCAATTACCTCGACTTGTGCAAGTTGGTTGAAATTGTCTGGAAAAGACGACAAACATCTCAGCTGTCTGAAGAACCTCATTTCTTAAAATTGCCAAGCACAGTCTCAAGCAGAGCAGAGCAGACCAGACTGAGGCTCTCAAGGCCTCTCAGTGATATCTAGTTTCTACCTATGCCTCACTCTTGCAAACAGCTAATGGTGCCAGCAAAAAAAAATAAAAAAAATGCTAACTGAGGCTGTAGAAGAGTGGAAACTGTCCCACCCTGCTCCAGGGCAGTACCAAAGAGATGCAATAGGAATCACAGTGACAACAGCAAAGGCATTGGACTGGAAGGGATGTGTTACAGCTGACAAACAAAAGCACCAGTTAGAGGAACAGCGTAGCCCATAGGGAAACATGCGTGTTTGTTTTTTCAGGTCTCATCTACCACACAGAGGAAAATTATAGAGAAAGAGAGTGTTTGTGCGTGTTTGTATCTCCACTCAACCGTGCCGGAAAAGGGAAATCATCCAGAGCACAGATTTGTTTAGTGTGGAATGACTTATTGGCATACGGCGTAATTCAGCGAGTAACCTGAGGCGATCTCTTCCCACAGCAGCCCAGCGATGAGGTGCTGTCATCTTCCCCCTGTACTGGCCGGGCTCCTCAGGGATACGGCTGCTTTTCCCCAGCAGACACCTCCTGTTGCTTGATCCAAACGTTGCTCTCACCCCTCATGGGGAGCTGAGGGGTGGCGAAGCAGCTGCTCCTAAAATGGTAAGTTGGAAGTTGTTTTATTTCTTAAGGTCAATACCTACAGCTGCTTCCCAGAAACGTTAAAAGGATTGTGTCCCTGCTCTGTATCAAGTCAAGGAATAGCTGGGACCGAGCTCCTGAACCGCAGTGCCTCAGCACCATGCTCTGATCAAAGCGTTGGCACCTGTGGGCACATTTTGCCTTCCCTTTCCTCCCCTGGTACCAGCTCCAGCGTGTTTCTGGTCCAGAGCTGGGCTACTTCAGCACTGGGAGCTGGCAGAGAAGTCTCCGCTGTTTTGTTTTGCTGGGTTTGTTTTCACACACTGTCAAGTCCATCTTCTTGTCCCCGTCTGTGTGCCTCCCCAGAACACTCCTTTCCTGCTGTACCTACAAAAGCAGACTGCCCATCATCTGAGACCCCCTCCCTGTCCCACCACCAGTATCGGCCTGCTGTTGGTAACTGGTTTCACCAGCCAGTCCTCTCTGCTGCTGGTGGCTCTGCCGCTGTTCGGCATCTCCTGCCAGGCTGCAACGTGCCGCAGCCAGTCTTCACCACGTCATGCATGATGTTTGTGTCCCCCTTTTCACTGTGGAGACACATTCAGCCCCCTGAAAAGCAGCTCTGGAGCTGTAAAAGGCTTTTCCATATTGCCCATCGTGCTCAATGCCCCGTCGGGTTACAGAGCAAGTACCCCTAGCAGGAGCAGCAGGGAGACTTGGTGCACAGACCGAGTGGGCAGATGCTTGGAGATGGGGGAAGAACAGTCATTTGTCAAAACCAGTGTTATGTGATCTGTAGCATGGGCTGCACTGCTGCTGACTGGCAGGTGAGAAGAGGGAGCTGCTGTCCTGGATGCTTGAAAAGCTCCTAGATCTGAGAATAATGGAGTGAGAGGAAAGGGAATGTAGGAAAGCAAAAAGGAAACATTTGCTGACAACAAGATAAGCCTGAAGTAAATCATTTGTGGACAGATTAGTTGATACAAGGGCAGTTGTGAGTTTTACAGCTGCCCTCCAGTGGCTGTGTTAGTATCCATAAATCTCCTCCAGGCTTGATTAGCTAATATTTCAGATGTGGAAGAAATCCTTTTAGTTTCACTTGTGCCAGAGTGACCACTTCTCTCACAAGCAGTTTAAGACAGAGGAATTGATTCCTTGTCGTTTTGACTAAAGGAACCAAATTCTGATCCCAAACAGTTTAGTGGCAGAATAATAAAAATAGTATTGCTACTAAAACCATCAGCAGGCCAGGCTGCAGAGGACAGGCACAGGGAGTTAAATGCAGCCTCTTCCAGCTCAGAGCATGTCTTTGGATTTATGGTTTCTGGGTCGGCAGTCAGAACCATGGTCCTTCTCAATTTTAAACCATCTCTAAGGCAATTGCTCTTTTCTCAGATACAGGCCCAGGTGTGAGCTCTGCCCTGCACATCATCTGGGAGGACCAAAGGGACCTAAGGATCCTATCATCATCCCTACACCTTGCTTTTTGGGCTAGCTGGAAATTGCTTGAATTGACACAGAAACTAAAAGCCTTAAGGGTACAAGGCCCTTAAAAATACTGGAGTAAGGTATTCCTGCCCTCCTTTCAACCTTTCTGCATCATTTGTTCCTGTCACCAGCTTGGCTCCCTCCACCACGCTGATGGTGGCCAGTGGGGCTTCCAAGGAGCCAGACAGCGACTTCGATCCACCTGAAAAATAATCCAGAAGGGGATAGAGAGGGAGGAAGCTGCAGAATTTCATTCAGCTGTGCTCCCAGCAAAGCCTCAAACCAGCTGCCTAGGAACAGGGGACACAGGCATTGCGGAGGAACTGAGCAAGGACAGTGAGGGGAAAGGGCAGGATTTGTTAACATCAACACTGTTGTCAAGAAAGGCACATGAACCACATCTCCTGGGCTCCACAAAGCCATCCGGACACCAGGACAGAGGTGCTCAGCAGGGCACCAGCCATCTCCCTGTCCGGACCCCATACCTATGTGCTGTGCAGTAGTGGACTGCGCTGTCTCCCCTACCCTGAAGGATTTCGTGAACTCAGTGGACTAACTCAGTTTTTATTTAGGGCAGGTTCAAACTTGCTTTGCACTGATGGGAGCATTTTGAGTAAAAAACACTGTGATGATGAATTAGGCTGCTCACTGGTGTTTTAATGACTCCTCTTCCTAGGACACTTGAGTTCAGAAAGGTTATCTTCGCAAGGAAAAGCCTGCAGAATATTTTAAAATTAATGCTTGTAATGCTTTGCAGAATATTTAGGAGGTGTAGTGACGCTGTGAGGGCACCTTGTACCCACATTCAGCCAAAGTCTTGGAGTTGCCCTCTAGCTGGCAGCCCTGCCAGGCTCTCTGAAACACCCCAAGGACACAGCCTCTCCTTTCCACCTGCCTTGCAGAAGGTGCAGTTCTCTGCCTTCCACAGCTGCAGAGGAGCATCACTTTTGCACGAGGTGGGAGGCTGGGGGGATCCGATATGGGTCTGCAACCCGTAAGTCTGGTCTTGCATCTGGGACACTTCCAAACTTGAGGCATGCTTAGGTCTGGACTTGGTGTGATGGCTTTGTTTCTTTAAAATGCCTGTCTGGACCAGAGGTTGCAGGCAGGAGGGGAGAGGAAGAGCTTCTTTCCTAATGCAAATTTTCTCTTGAAGCAGCATAAACACCCCTCCATGCCCACAGGCATTAAAGATGGTCTCTCAAGGTGGTAGTGCTTATGTCAGGTGCCAAACACAGCCCGACTCCTGCAACTATAAAAATCAATCACAGCAACAGATAAAATCAGCTCCAAACGAAGTGCTTTCCATGTTAAGCAAATATTGCATCTGGCTGCCAAGGAAATTATGTTTTGTTTCTAATGGA
Organism: Strix uralensis; assembly: GCF_047716275.1. NCBI lineage: Eukaryota > Metazoa > Chordata > Aves > Strigiformes > Strigidae > Strix > Strix uralensis. Next base: position 32,111,516 of record NC_133978.1, read on the forward strand.
CAGCCTGGGGGCCGAGGTATGGGAATGGTGGTGTCCAGGACCTCAGCAGGAACTGCAGCTGTAGATGAAACTCCACCACCATCTGCTGGACACACGGGAGATGGAGCTGGGCTCATCTATGTTTGTCTATTAGCAAAATGACAAAATCCCTCTAAAGAAAAAGTTTAAAATGCTGAGACTAATGTCCTTAATCCCCTGTTTTCCAGCCATCTGGGAATTTGTCTACCCCTGGACACAGTAGCAACTAAACATCTCCTTTGGAAAGTCAATTTTTATTTCATTTTTTTGTAGCCCTGATAGATCTGAGAGTCAATTCTTACCTCATGAAGTACAGTTTGAATGCAAAAGCAGGCAAATGGTGGGGAAAGAGTGTTTTCTTAGGCAATTTAAACAAAAAAACCTTATGTGGTTTACACAGTAGGGAGCAGTCAGACTCAAGGTCAACCCCCTGTATGAGTTGGGAGAAAGAAATCACTGTACCAGAGCCCATGTGGACAGTGGAAATTGCTATAGTGACATAGACAGGGAGAACTGAATTTTTTGTATTAAAGGAGAAAATCACCCTGAGATAGTTGGACCGAGAGTCTCACTGTGCCTCCCCTCCCCTCATTTATTCCTACTTGCTGTGCTGCTGCTGGGTGGCCAGGACCTGCCCAGGCTGGCAGCCCTCTGTGCACGCCAAAGGCTCCATCCCTGCCATGCAGCGGCTGAGCAGGTGCCGCTTGTCCCGCTCCGAGGCAGGGATGGGGCAGAGATGCCCAGCGCAGAGATGCACCTCGGGGTTGCCAGCGCAGTACGGCACAGCACCATGCACGTTAACACCTGTGGAACTACGGAGGCATCCGTCCATCCTCCAGCCCTGCTCCCAGGACCCGGGTACTGCAGGGCACCACGTCATTACCTCCTGGGCACTGAAGGACTTTCTGACAAACATAGAGCATTAAGTGGTCTTCCTAGGGTCACATTTGGAGACTATTTCAGAGCCAAGAGCTGAGTTCCATACCTCCATGTATCAGAGCAACATCGCTCTAATCCTCCTCCAGTGCAGAGCCCTCCTGACTCCCCCTACCCTCTCAGCTCTTCACCTCTTCACATGAGGTCACCTCCCCAAGAAGGTGACCAGGCTATCTCCAGGAGATCCCACACACCCAAAATTTCCTGCTCCAAACCCACCTTCCAGTTTATGTCAAGTCTGCAGCATGGCATTGTAACAGCAACATCTCAAGCCTGATGCATCATTTAGATCTAATTCTTTAATAAATGAAGAAGTGAGGCTTTAATAAGAGATAAGGGAGCTGCGGACTGCCTTGCTCAAACTAATCTTTTAATGGTTGAAAATGATAGACAAGCTGCTCCATTTTCTTATCTAACATTTTGCTTTGAATTAGTAATAACCAATTTGTACTTAATTTACTTTGTTCAGAAAATTAACTACATGTGTCACTGGTTCCAACATTTTTCATTTTTACTGCCTTCAACATCAGCAAAGGGATAACTTCATATAAACCAATTAAAAGACAAAAATGCACACAGAACCTCCTGCCCTGGTTTGCTCTCCTAACTCTCTAGAGTATATCCAGAAATACCAGCTCCTAATATTTCTATGCTTCTTTGCTTCGGATTTCCTTAAACTACAACTTGGGTTAATGATGACAGCTGGTAAAGGGATAGAGTTTCTCCTAATATCTAAAACAGTTTTCCCAGAGTGGAGGAGTTCTAAAACCTAGCACCAGAATTAGTTCACATTATAGCGAAGTATTACAAAAATGTAAACACAAGACACGTCTAAACTTCTTCATCTCCTACAGACAGGGAGCATTCACTTTATTACATGTAATGTAATAATGTAAACTTCTTCTGGGGATTTAAAAAATATTTTTCAAGGAATATGCCCTGTGGTATGGCTTCCTCAAAACATAATTTCTTTGCATAGAACATATTATTCTGCAGCACAGCGTTAAAAGTTCATCTAATTGAGTCAGGCTGATCATTTTCAAAAATAATAAGTAACATTTATTCAGGAAAACAAATATTACTGGATTAATCAGACTAGTCTCCAAAAAGAAGAGAAGATGAATTACATTTCAATGACAGCTGAATGAAACATCACATCATTTCAAAACCAAACGTTTTGTTTAAAGTTTTGATGGAAAACTTTTGAGAAAAATCTACCTTCACTTTCAAAACCCCAAACTGAACAAAGCCACTACTTCAATGCAAAGTCTTTCTTCAGATTTAATTCTTCCACAAACATCTTGCCAAAATAAGGAAGCACAGAGAGATATATACCTGCCTTTTAGCACATTGATTTCTAAGGAAGCAGCATTTTCTTACAGGAAAAAGAAAAGATAAAAAATATTCATTAATTTTAATTACCATGTCTCAATTTTAAATGAACTTATTTTTATATCCTGGGGGCTCTGTTTGAATGAGAAAGCTGAGTCATGCAAAAAAAAGAGTTGCTGTTAAGAAGGTCGATGAGAAGCACCTGGGAACAGGAAGAGTCACGAGGATGACGAGTGTCTAAACCTGTAGCACACAGGAAGAAGAAACTGGAGGCTATAAATGGCCAGCCAGCCAGCAAGACAAAGGGAGAGATTTGTAGGCAAAGGTGCTGAATTATGATAATTAAGTTTAATGAAGGGGAAATAGCAACACTGAAAAAGGGCTTTTACGGTTTTCCGACAGGTAGTAGTTTAATTGGCCTTCTCTATCCTGCAGAGACGAGAGGAAGGCTGATTCAAAAAGCCTAGCACCACTGCTAAAATTAGGCTGCAGCTAAATTTAGAGAACACATGTATTAACGTAGCCATAAGGTAAAACTTTCCACAGATACGCAAAATGCTTAACTGGGGAACAAAACCAATCTACCAAAACTTCCTTAGCCTCATCTGAAGGAGAACAACAAATCAAAGGTGAGACATTGGTTTTACAGACATGCTCCAGCTAGCTGTTAACAAGCCATCCTGGGTACCAATTACACAGCAGCCATCACACAGTACAGAGCTCACTTAAAGAGGTTGATGAAGTTGTTTTTGGCAATCCTGGAAAGTCTTCCAAAGAAAATGAATTATGCTAAAATAGTGCCACTGTCAATTCTGTGGCATTTATAAATGTCGTTTTCCTTGGGTAGATACAATCACTGGAGCCTGAACTCCTGAGATAATGCAGTAGCCAAGGCAGTGGTAAACCCAAAACTCAGGAAATAATCACTTAGCTTTCAGCATTTCCAAAGCAGGGCCAGAGTTAAACTGTAATCGGTCAACAGATTACAGGGTTAATTTGTAATTTGTTATTGTAATCTGCCAGGAACAGTCTGGAAGGTGAAAATGACAGGGGCGGGATTCCTCACCCATGTTCTAGTCACCAGGGAGTCTACAACTGGCAGAGGTAGGAGGGTCCTGCACATCTTTCTGGAAATGCTCACACAACACTCAAGACGCAGGGCAGAGGACAGTGACGTTACCTGTTTTTTTCTGTATTCCTTTCCTGATCACCGCTGGCACTCCATGTGTTTTCTGACAAGCAGAGACACTAAGCAAACACTTTTTTACAGAAAAACCTTAATAAAGCCCTCACACATTTTATTCCTGAACGATTATAGGTACAAGAAGTGTAATCTGTATTAGAGCTGCTCCTGATCTCGGGACTCAGGGATAAAGAGCCAGCCAGACCACCAGTCAAAGCAGCCTGACCAAGCTGCTTCTGCACAAACCCATTCCTGTTTCGCTTGAGAAAGATGCCCAGACCTGGAAGGCAGTTTCACCTCCCACCCCTTCTGCTCACCACCATGCAGCATGGCACAACTGACAGACACAGGGACCCAATACCCAAAACAAGGGAAATATCAACTCCCTCAAGCCATCTATCTCAGTGTTTCTCTTCACTTACTGTAAAGATTTTACAGTATCTAACCTGATTCTCTTCACTGCAACTGAAGACTAAATTCACTACTTTTGCCCAACCTGGGTATTCTTCTCCTCCACAAGGGGAAAAAAAAAGCTCTTTTTCTTCCTTCTGTCTTGCCCATATCATCCTTCAGACAGAGCTCCTCAAGCTGAACATGGTATGCCAGCTGAGACCTTATCAGTCTGAATGCACTGGAAAGTTTTGCCCTGTGTTTGTCATTCATGTGCAGGCGTAAGGTACCTTTGCATGACGTCTGCCCTTTTCATAACACACCACTTCTGACTCATGTTCTGCTTGTGATCTGCCAGTAAATTGGAGTTTTCTCCAAAGAATTGCTACACAGACAGTTTGTTTCCTCTCCTGTGCCTGCAGAGTTTATCTTCTCTCAGTTGTAATACCTTGTACTTCCCTTGTTGAACTGCATTCTTCTTGCCTTCAGAGCTTTCCAAAATGTATCATTACCACTGGGATCATGACAACCTCCAGTGTCCTACATGGCTATCCCAGATCTTGTTATCTACTAATGTAAGGAGAAAACTCTCTCTTCCACTCCCCAGGTCACTAACGAAGATACTGAATAGATGAGATTCAGAACAGATGATAGTGAAATCATGCCCACTGCTAATAGTAATTCTTCCACTCCACAATTCTTCCCTTCTGACTGTGAATTGTGCTTTAAGGAGAGAAAAAAAAAATCCACTTAGTACCTGTACACATGCAGCTTTCCTCAAACTACCAGCAGTTGCTGATGAAAATATGAGACAGCATCAGAAATGACATCTAACTTTGGAGCAAAAGAACAGGCTCGTAAGTGTCACTGAACCCATGCATGGCCTTAGACACATTATCTGATCTCCATGTCTAGGTTTCCTCATCTGTCAGAGATTGTCACTCTGTAAAACACCAGAGACCAAGAGACTGCAAATACTATCAGTTAATATTACTATGGTGGAGAACAGCCTTTTTATGCAAATTACTCATAGCAACTATGACATGCATCTTTCATTGAAATTTTGCATTGCATAATTACATACACATGTGTTTGTATAACTATTAGTTATACAATAATTAATGAAATGGAATTTGTCTCTGTAACTGTCAATGCTTTATGACAGATGAAATATAAAAGTCTCATTAGGGTTTATAGTCTCTCAGGTCTGAACTCTGCTATAACATGCAGCAGTGAATATTTCATACATGTTTCTTCCCAGAAGCCAGAAAGTTCCTTATTCTAATGACAGCATCAACTATGATATTTTTTGAACAATTACATTAACAGTGGGCCAACTTACAGAAGAATCAATAAGGATGCTACTTCTCACCCAGTAAATGCAAAGTGCAATGAACATCTATAAAAGACTGAAAATGTTTCAAGCAGCAATTCAGATCAATGTGGATCCTTCCTTGAAAATACAGGGCTACTGAAAACTTGGTGTACCATAAGAGAACAAAGCAGAGAGCTCAAATCAAGTGATCCTTCTAAATAAGCCTGGCAAGCTTTTATTACAAGAAAACTGAATTAAGCAAAAACCAGAGATAAGTGCTTTATCTGACATTTGGGATTTTAAGACTGAGAAATAGGAAGACATTTACAGAAAGAATAACATGTAAGGTCATCATTAGTAAGAATTGGGTTTTATTCAAGCTATTGACAATAACTGAATTTTAGTTTCCTGCCTCAGCCTAGAGTTGTCAATTAATCGAGCCTTGCTTGCATGTGAACATTGCTAGAGGCCTCTTAAAGAATCAGTTGATTATAACTTTTTTTTTTTTTTTTTCCTGAAGAGTGAAACAGCATACCTCCTTCTCAATTTAAGTAATGATCATCTATGCAGGCTTTATTATATTAAAGCCCCACTCCAATTGATTCACATTTGCCAGATGCTGTCGGAATTGGTCACAAGTGCTTATTGCAGTCTAGGTCAGCTTGAAATCACCACAAGAAGGGACAGTCTGCAACATCAGAGCTGTCCCAGACTCCAGAATGATACCCCCCTGCCCCCCGGCCACTGTAAGGTGAGAAGAACTTTAAAAAATGGAAGCCACATACAAGAGCCTTGCAGGGATGGGGAGACAGGGAAGCAAAATGGCACCTCCACTTTAAATGGTTCTGCTCCAGTACATACACTGGTAGAGATACATCTACAATGAAAACTTTTCATGGTTTAATTTCAGAAACTACCTGGAATGGGACAAAGTTATTGAATGAATTATCTTAGCAGGTTATTAAAAAACAAAAAACAAACCCCAAACAAAAAAAAAAATCCCAAAAAACCACTAGAAGAGCTTGTTAAATGTCATATTAGCAAACAGTTTAATTTATTAAAATGACTCCAGTACATCTCTGTGCTTCTACAACGGACACAGCGTTACACATAACAGGTAAAACGTGGTAACATTCTCCAGGAAGCAGTATCAGGCTCATTAGCACAGAAACAAAAGAGCAACAGTATCTTACATCACCTCCCAACTCAGCTTTCTTCTACATGGTGATTCTGATACTTCTCTGTGGAGCAGGCAGTCAGTTGAACACAAGTGTAGGTATATGCTTCCTAATCAAAGATAGGTGAATAAAGCCCTATACCGTCAAAGAGAAGGCAGGTATGCCTCCGACGTCAGTGTGAGTAGAAAGTAAATGTATTAACAAGTTTATGATCCCTGGGTAGCTGTGGCAGCACAGGAAGCAGAACTCTACATTTTCATCACTCTAAAAAGGTGAGATCTACAGAATGCATAAGGAAAGATTAAATTTCTCATATCATGAAAGATCCTGGCCCAAAAAGACTTGCACACCTGAGTAGTATGTTCATAACAATGATGAGACTCATGTAAGTCTTTATAAGAGGAGAGTCTTAAAATACATTTGTGGTAGTTCAGGGCCAGTCCTTTCTTGTATACTGGTTAACTTTACTGAAATTAACTCAACCTGGCATTCTATCAGCAAAGGAAACATGAGAGGTTAATAAAATCAGAAGACACTGAAGGTGTAAATACAGTGCAAAAGTGTTGGTTTTTAGTGTTGGTTTTAGGTTTTGACTGTTACAGCCTGGTGATTTTATATTCTGTGCTTTATTTTCAGGGAAAAGCATAGTTGTCATGTGCGATAATATACACACTTGAATATATATGTATACATACACACTTGCTGCAGAATGCAAAGGCTTCCAGTGGCATATGATTCATATGACTTCTCACATGCAGGTTTTTTTCATACAAAAACAAATCAGTTTTAGAGGTGGCCCTCCCTCTGCATACTAAATGTATTCATTAATGTGTATTCACATGCATTATTACCCTACCCACTCATTGTTTTATATTAACCAGATTTTTTTTTTTTTTAATGTAAGCCATAAATTATCTTAGTAGCAACACCTAGCAGAACACTCCAGTGACCACAGTATTCCTGGGTTTTATGGTAACTAATACGTCAGTTGGCAGAACATTCTTAATAAAATGACTCAAGTTTTGTTTGCTTCATATTGCTTCATTTTTAAAAACCGTTTTTATGTACAATCTTCGCTGTTAGTACACTTCATATTTACTGAAGTGCAGTAAACTATGAGAGCTCATTATTCAGAAGCACCTGGTCTTTGACATTAAATGGAAGCCATCAGCAACAACCGTTATGGAGCATTCATCAGGTTAACGAACAGTGCACATTAGCTAGTATGAGATGAAACTGTTTTCTAAATAACTAATAGACTTCACAAAACAAATTATGTAATGTAGTCACTATCCTGCTGAGACAGCAAAAGGACATAAGAACAAGAGCGACACTAGGGTCAGTTTCTATCTGTATTAATGTAGCTTTGGTTCAGAAATTCTTTTAAGTGTTGTAGAGCACCTGGTTTAGTGACAAAACACATGCGTCTCACAGTGCTAACAGTATAATGCTAATAAACTATAAACTGCAGGTTTAAAATATTAATAGCATTTAATAAAAAAATTTACAGAAATATTCTTGTTGACAAATGTGCAGTACAAACGCAAGCTCCTTGGCCACAAACTCAAATTGTGTGCATCAGTTTTGTGCTGGCATAACAGTGCAAGTGCTGGGATTCAAGTATGCTTTTCCGTATTTATGTTAAGCAACAGAGATTACATGATGAAGTTTGGGGAATTTTCTGCTCACAAGGCCAGGACAGGAAAATCAAGCAAAATATTGCAGTAATTTAAGTGTTTGATTTCCCTCATATAGAAGGCAATCTAAATGAGGAAAAACACATCTCACAAGCAAACCAGCTTCACATACCACCAAGTTATTGCTTCAGCTAGATCAGCTGTACTAAAATACAGGACTACTGGTACAATCTAATCTCCACTCACATGAAGAGAAGATGAAATCTACAGTGCAAGTCCTCCATGCAAAAGGATCAAATTGCAAGACCAGAGTCCTGTTTCATAGGACAGAATTTATTTATCATTCAGTTTTGTCTATGAATTATTTTTAAAGTCAGTTAGATCAGAGTCAAAAGTACATTGTTTATGATATTTCTGTGTTTCTAGAGGTTACTACTTCATGCCAATTTAGATTTGCTCAGCAACAGAATACAATATGAACACTTGTTTCCAAAGAATTGCTAAAGTTATTGCTTAAATTTTTAGGGCCGAAATTAAAAATTATTTCACCAAATCAAGTCTTTACTCCACTTTAAAAAAAAAAAAGAAAACAACAAAACTTGACATCCTATTAATTAAAAAAACCCCAACCCAAACAATAGCTTTTTTCAATTAAATAATAATCTAAGATTTTACAAGATATTCACATTCAGGCAACTGTCTCCTGACTTTCATCTGGCTGAATGACAGATGCCATAATAAAAACCAAGAACACTACTCTCACATTCTTCATGACAGCAGTGATTAGTGCAATTTACCACTGCACTACACAGCTCTGATAGTGCAAGGTGTGCCTGCTGACAATGTCTCTCACAATCATCTGCTACATGATCATTATTCTCAGATGTCTGTAACTGTTATCCTCATTAGAATTTTGGCATTTATGTTACCGTTTATGAAAAACTATGGCTTTATCCATGAAATATATATCTCCTGCCTAAGCAAAATTTTTAAACCATTTATTTAAAATAATAAAACTGAGTTGGAATGAGTTACTTGTTTATGCCATAAGCTGTGTTGCCACTAAACTCAAGAACTCAGGGTTAGTTACAGATTGCCAATAGGTGTATTTGCGCATCTGTTACAGACTTTAAAAGTATATTTAAAACATAACACTGATAAAACTTCATTCTTCATTTTAAATCTAATTCTAATAATTTATCTTATTTTTTGCAACGTTTGATTACTTGTATCCAAAGTGTCATCTGAGTATCGCTGTATTACAACAGGATTGGGACTGTAAGAAACCCATAAATGCATACGTAAGAAGGCACTTGTCTTCCAGTAGTTCAAGTCAGAGAAGGCCTTACCCAGACAGTGGCACCTTACACTTTGAAGGATTAGCAAATGTCCCCAGGCTTTGACACAGTCTCAAAACCTGTCTTCATGTCCCTGGTCAAAGGTGCTGTGTGTGGTCTTATAATACCATGAAGCTCATGATGAATTCCAGTAGTTTTTGCCTGTTGCGCTGAGGTAGGAACGTAGTGCTTAGTTCCAAAATGGTGTCTCTTCTTTGTTTTGTCTGATTGAAAACCTAAAGCACAGCATGAAAATATGTAAGTATCACCATGTTAAAGGAATCTCCTTTCTTTTGTGATTAAAATTTTACAGTCTACACTGAATTTGACTTCATTTACAGGACTTTTTTTTTTTTTTCTTTCTTGAAGGCTTAGGTGGCAATGCCTTTAGATATTATTAGAATTCACTCAATGTTGAAGCCCTTCAAGTGGTATGGAAGAAGAGAAACTGAGAAATAAGCACAGTGTATGATAAACAGACAACTCCTAACAGTGAGGGATAAAACATGCACTCAAAAGGCATCTGAATTGAAAGTGTAAGCACTTTGAAAACAAGAATTCAGATGCTACGCTCTGAATAGATGCTCAGCAGATGCTATCTAGTTCCACTTTGATGGATTTGATACTTGCTTTCTTCACAGCTCTTACAGCCTACAGGAAGCTATCTTTACTATAGGCTTTACTATAAGCTAATTATTGTTAAGATTATTTACTACATCAGAATTTAAAGACAAAGACTTCAAACCCCTTATCTAGCAATGCTTTGCCTAAATGCTCATGCTTTCAAAATTATAATGCTAAATCCCATCTGGCATTCGGGAAGCCACGTTATTCTCATGAAAGAGAAACTCTTCATTTGCAAAATCTAGATAGGTGATTTAAAATCCAAAATGCTAGCCATAAAGTGCAAAACTGATACTTTATTTTAAAGAACACCTGTATCCTCATGGTGGACACTGGAGGTGTACTAGGATAGTTCTCTTAGAGCATCAACCACTGCTAAGCCAAAATTTAGCTGTTACTAAGCACAGAATATGCTCTCAGCCTTCCAACATTGACACTGATGTCCAATAAGGACATGGAGTAGAGCAGAAGAACTTCATTTGCTGTGAATAAAAATGTCCAGTCACCTAGCCCTCATCTACACAGGTTTTCTCGGGGGCAAGAAGTGCCTTGTTCTGCAATGTGTGCTCTTCCCCTACTGCCCTGAGCTTTAAGGAAAGCAAAATGCTCAAAATCCACAATACATTTGCACAGATACCTTCACAGATTTTTAAACTGACACTGAACAGCTTCCATGAATTGTCAAAATTATGCTCATTATTAAAATGAAACTTAACAGTCTGCAGCTTTGATCACCAAACACTCACCCCAATTTCCTTGAAGACTTTCACTGCGTTTTTCACATGACTGTAGGTAGCACTCTCAGCTGCAAGAAAGAAAACCCAGAGATAAACAAACTGCAACTGAATTTGGTCTACCTTGTGCTAGGAGGAGCAGAATTAATCAAATCCAGTTATAAAACCAGTTTAACATACCATATACAGCAACATTCTTCTCTGTCCTGCTTATTAAGTGCCTGTGTAACTTTTGAAGGTATTCAGACTCTGAAACAGGACCACTAAAATTGTGCACGAAGATGACAGCAGAGCTATATGCCTCCAGTAATGGTCCCAATAACCTCTGCAGGAAAGTGATGTACTGCTGGTGCTCCTGAGACTGGCTCACCTAAGAAAGGGCAACAAGAGCTAAAGTGACAGAGACCTGTGGAAATGACCTGCAACATAGTACAGAGCAAAATAGCAGCTGAAATAATTCTTAGTACAACTAGGAGTATGGGGCACAACACAGCACATTATAAAAACATAGCAAAAAAGCAGTTTACCATGAGGGACAAAACAGGCACTGCACATCACAGACCGATGCTACTTTTTTCTCCTCCAGGATATTAATAACTATTTTCCTAAGATAAAATTGAAGACATCATATACTGTTCTGCAGCCAACAGAAGGGTTGCCATACATTCACAGAGATGGACATAAGTTTCCAAGTGTTAACAAGATATCCTAAAGAGTATTTGTGTCAGCTTTGTGAGAAAACTGGTAATGTCTAAAATCAACGTGATCAATCTATGAAGTGAAATTTAGGCTGAAAATAAATACCAACTGGATGTGCCCCTTTTAGAGTGCATGCTGTCAGTAAAGAATAAAACATTTAAACATTAAGATACTTGAGCCTTTATCAGTGTTCATGACACTAACCATTGTCCTTCCACCTCCCTGTAAGTTTATTTGATGTTTCCTTAGTCGTTTTCCTCATGGGAAGGAGAAAAAGGTGTTTTACTGACTGTAGCAAAATACAACAGACTAACACTGTGAACCAGCAAAAAAAAAAAAAAAAAAAAAAAAAAAAAATTATCATTACCCCTCCTGAACCAGTGAAGTAGTTTGTATCTCTCGCAACAGGCTTCAACGTTATTAGCCTTAGGATAATATTACCTTCAGGTAACAATCTCTCTGCTCTTCTCCAAAATCACTGTCTTCATCTTCCTCATCACTTCTCCAAGACAATGGCTCAGGGAGTTTTTTATCCCATTGCTGTTCTGTAAGACTGGGGCTAACATCCTCCTGATCATCCTGCTTAAATTTGAAAGACAAGGTTGTAAATAGGTAGAAAACCCAAGTCCAGGCAAACAATAGGTTTATTTTATAAACTCATTCGACTTAATCAGTTCATCCATTAACCAATATTTAATGAAAGCAAGTGAGACCCAATTATAGACAGGGATGAGACAAGCAGAGAGAAGAGACATTTGGTGAAAGAGACTTTTTCTTTAGTTTGCCTGTCACATAAAAGTGAAAATCTTCACAAGAGTTGCTGAATCTTCCTACCAGAGGCAACGCAGTAGCAGTTGCCAAGAAAGTGTTTTCAGTTGTGTTAGGATGTAAAGTTGAGATGCTATCTACATGTGGATATTGCTAACCTCTGTACTACTGTTACCTTAAAGACAGAGTAGTAAACTCTGTGTTATTATCTTACAACAGCTAAAATCTCAATTCCTGCAAAATGCCATAAGTTGCTATTTGAAAGTGGTAACTTACTGCTTCTAATCATGTTCTTGCATTCGTGCCCACATGAGATATTGGTTGGAATAGAATGAGCCAGTTTTAATCATGAAGGCTCCAAATTGTTTAAACCTTGATTATGTTGATGCAGGTGTGCCAGAAGTTCAGTAGTACAGTAACTGAGGTGCAACAGAAAAACTCTCACCTGATCAATGTTTGATGCAACATTCAATTTCAACAATGCATCTTCAGAAATGAGTTTTAGAGATAGTAAACACACACTTGAAAGAATAAGGGAAGCCTTAGTGTCAATCATTCACCACTATTTGTTTTGCTCAAAGTAGTAGAACAGAAAGATTTTTTCAAAGGTCACCAGTGCTAAGTCACTGAGGAAACACCCACACACAGTTATTCCACTTAGAAATGGGAATCAGGCAAGATTAAAACCAAATGGATAAACAGACACCTTGTAGACGTGATTACTGTCATAATATTCATGACAAAGAAAAAGGCCTCTGAAGCAAATGAAGAATGACATCCTTCCAATCTTACACTCTGATCAAATGTTTTATTTTGAATGAAGCAAAGGTCACAAAATAAGTTTAAAAAAATACCAAAGAGATCACTGTGTGTTAGGAATATTTCTTAGTTTTTGAAGTAGATACTAGTATCACAGGAAAATAATTTCAAAAAGCAGCATAGGTCAATCAAGCTCAATTTCATGGGAAATTTATCAATGTGTTAATGTCTACAGTAAATTGAAATAATCAGAAGGGGCAGAAGCTAGCTACCTTTCTTAAAGAACATGTTCTAAAAACCTCACAAACATTTCCAACCTATCTGAAGTCATGAAACAGTCATTGCTTACAGTGTTTGCACTGATTATGCAAATTCTTATCATTTTAAAAGTAATAAGCAGGTACAGAGGTTTTCTAAGTTTAAGAAATTTACTGATGGAATATATCTCTTTTTTTAAGCATTCAAATGTTGTGCTGGTGGTGTTATATCAGACAACACAGACAAATATTTATATACAGCCTAATAGCTATCTATATTCCAGCTATAAATTGCAAAGCACCAGAGTCAGCAACCAAAATTTATAGAAGAACCCTCAAGACAGGTTTCATGCTTGAGTAGACAGAGGTGCATATCTACTGCTGTCCACACATATTTTTCTCCTCTGTCCCCAGGCAGAGAACATAAAGGTTTCTTCCTAATCCTCTGATCAGCAGTCATTTGGGGATTTATCTAATAACAAACTCAATCTAATTTATAACAACATGTCAGTAGTTCAGATAAAAAGCAAGCAGTAGTAACTCCAAATAAGGAGAATGTTTAATATCCAGGTATATCAAGTAAATCGCACCTATGGTTACATATATTAAAAATGGAAGCATGTATCAAAAGGTATGCAGTATGATTAGAGTGAAGCAGTGGCCATTAACAAATCCACCAGAAGCAGTTCTAGCCTCCTTTGAAACTGGAGAGCTGCAAGAAGAAAGCAGCCAAATATGCAACTCCTTTTCCATGGGCTCTTTAGATTTTGTTGCTTCCTCCTGAGTGCCATGGTTTGTTTACCGTGCAGAAAAGAAGTTTGGGAAGCAAAGGTGTGCTGAGTCAGCTGCCCCCTCAGTCCCCGGGTTTCCTTTACACTGTATGCCTCTGGCAGGTTGCAACACACAGCAACACCAGTACATCCCTGAAACCGCAAACTGTGCTAGCAGAGGATGTTTACAATAATTTCAAGATCGATATTGATGCAAAGGAATCAAAGAATGACAAAGAATCTGGACTCTTGACTCCTGTAGAGTAGAAAGTAAACATCCATGAAGCTATGCTACAATTTGAAAGGGCTCCAATAATAAAATAAATCTGCATTTTACAGGACAGTACAAAAATGTGTCTTCCTTAGTAGGTTTAATGGCACAGTGAAATTACACACAGAGTCATTTGTAGCATCACCGGATGACTACACCCAAACGTCTGACACTTACAAATCTAAGAATGAAGCAGCATCCGTCCCGGACTTAAGCTGTTACAAGCTCTCAGTAACAGCATATATTTAGAACAAGACACAACTAAGAAGCATAAACTACCTATGGCTACAGTCAAGTACAAGAAACAAAGCTCATACAGTATCTCTATCACCTTACCTCGGCCACCAGAAGAATGCCATATTGTATCAGCCTTTCCACAGATTCATGGCAAACTTGATATATCACCTGGCAAGGCTGCATAACATAAAAGAAATGCACTGAAAAAATCACATCTATTATACCTATTATAGCAACACCAATATGAATGTTTTGGATACAGCGGTACTATTCCTTTTAAACAAGTTATTAAACTTTTACCAGCATAATTCAAATGCACTATTCTTATGTTTATCCTGGCAGACAGGCAGACATTTAAAAATTACAGTGAAATAGGATATTTAAAATTTGTCCAAGTTTTCTGAAGAAATACATTACTACACTGGTAGAAAACCACATTAAATATTTCCCCCTTTTAATTGCCTCTAACCAAATTTTAGTTTGTTAACAATTCTGGAATAAAATAATCGTAAAACTAAAATCATTGAGACTCATACCAGTGATTTATTTGGAATTTAAAGGAAAGTACACTTTTAGGAAATTCCCTTATGTGTTTTGAAACTCTGAATAAAAAACCAACCTCTTTTACATTGTTCATAATCATGTAGGAAATATTTTCTAAGTTAAAAAAAAATCAATTATTAACTCTGAAAGCAGAAGGATAAGATTACTAAAGAACCCTGCCATATGAGCTACATTATTGCCCAGACAAAAATACTAGATTTTGCTTACGCTTCATTTAAGAAGGAATGACTCAGAAATATGTGTACAAATTTAAGAACTAATTCAAGAGCCTCTAGAATTCTAAGTAACTTCTACACATAAGAAAAAAAAATCTAGCACTTGAAATTGCAAGTATTCAGAGTATAAGTATACAGTGACTGAAAACTGAGATAACATCAGCTCTCTTCAGTGTTATGTAACAAAACAAAAATCAAAGTCAGGCCATGTTTATAATTGCCACTAAGTACTAGGTGTGGCACACTGTGACTACTGCACTCCTGTGCAAATTATGAGTATCTTTAGATATCTGGAGCCTTAGTTCCCAGTGTAACTTCAATCACATATGCAAACTCATACGAGTTGGGTACTTTCAAAGACTTGTATTTGTTTAAGTAAAAAATATTTAAATAGCTTGGGCAGAATGCAGATATAGTTGTGATGGTCTGTCTAACGACATAAGCGACACAAAATCTGTTAGAAGCTGAACGTCGAGTTGTGGGAAGCTGACAGAGATGGAGTGAGCAGCTTTTCTTTCTCAGGAAAGGCCTAAAGCCAGCACAGCAGAAATGCTGCAGGCTCACCCCAGCATCACCCACTTTAACACCTACATGACCAGCAGGTGTGCACTCAGTATATATCCCTCAAACCGGATCAATTTTGTCACACCTTGCCAAGGAAGCAAGGTAGTGACAGGAGTTTGGCAAGCTAATCTATGTGTTATCTTAGGCCACACATCTTTTGGATGAACTGTTCTGATGGAACTACATTTGCTCAAATGTTCAGACGTTTCCTTGAAGTAAACGGGAACAATGTTATCTTCCTTTCTCAAATTATAATCAACCTCTTGATACCCATTACCATCAGACTCTACTTACAGTGAACATAGCAGATCTGTGATGTTTGAAGAAAGCATCAATTAATTTTAAAGTAACACACAGTTACAAGCAGAACAAAAATTTTAAACGTGGACAATTAATGCAGTTACTTACCAAAGATACTGTAAATTCATTAGAAAGCAAGTAACACAAGCTGGCAGCTTTTCGGACGAGGTGTTCTTGACTAATCAAACTGGGAGAACCACCATTGGTACCATTTCTGTACCTCCTACTCTGAACCGCACGAAGACTGCAGGCTAGAGCAGAAACAAACATAAGCAAAGTTCCAAAGAGCTTTAGGGCAAAGAAAATGTAAAACTTCTGTTTTGTCTACTACTAGGCCTAAAAGCAGTCAAACATTACACATGCAATTGAAGAATAAAGATGGATTCATCACTATTTCGTTTGTGTCCAATTAATGTCACATTGAAAGAAAAGCTCATTAAAATTTTGCTGATCAAAGAACAGGTTTTGCCATGTTGGCTCAGAACTCTGATAGTGCCTTGCCTATGGCAGTGACCAATACACAAATACATCCAAGAAAGATAACAGATGATGGGGAAAATGAGTGGAAACATTCCACAAACAAAACACAGGTTTACTTTAAAATTGTTTTTCTTAGTGTAAACATGGGCTGAAGCAGGGAGGGAAGAAATAGATAAAAGTAAATTACATGATAAGGTTTTTTGTGCAGATATTTTTATTTCATTGGTTACAAGAAAGTCTTTCCTTGATAAACCCCAAAACATACCAATGATGGCCTCTTTAATGAATACATGAAGTACTCCATTGCTGTAGAAGTTCAGTTCAAAGACAGCAGGTATCGTTGTGCTGGGAGTGATGAAGAACTCGTTGTTTCGACTAGTGTTTGTGATATTTACACAGTTCCCCAATAAGTGGATGGCATGCATGACAACATCATCTGAGTTCCCTGAAAATCCCAAGTCAAAGTCACGGGCTAAGACCTCCTCCTTCATGGAGAAGAAATCTTCTACCAACCTGGAAAGATCAGTTCCCTAGAAATAAAAACAGTATCACACAGTGAAACAATTTTTCTGCACAGGAGTTTATCTGTAAACCACATAACCACATATATAACAAACACATAAACAACACATTATTTGTCAATAATCAAAAGCCCAACAGTCATATTAGCAAAACTTATTTTCACTGAGATTTTGCTGAAATAGTCCACAGGTTTTGAATTACATGCAATTATATTTTAAAACCATGCAGCTATTTGGAAGTGCAAGTTTTTTGTTTGCTTCTTGGTTTATTCACAACCTGCAGAGACCCGAGTTGTTCTTAGGCACATGTTAGAGGTATTTTATTTCCATTACATATGCTGTATAATGAATGTTCAATTATCTGGGAATATTGTAATTAATAGAACTGTTCAATTGCTTGGGGACATGAGGAAAGGCTTTTCCTCAAGTACTTCCTTTCCTTGTTTTTTGTCAAGATAGTTTCAGATCACATTGTAAAATGCTTCTTTGATCCCACTATTTTAGGAAATTGAAAAGACTGGACTGACAGGAATGGTGATACTGTCCTTGACAAGCAACATTACATATCTGACCAATATTTTTCAATCTGTTCCCAATTTATGTGCAATAAAAGCTTCAGATAAGAGGGAGAAGGAATTTAAGAAAAATGCAAAACACATTTGCAGGAGGAAAAAAAAAAAAAAAAAAAAAATCTTTCCAAGCCCCATGCACAAGACTTCAGTTAAACATTAGTATCATTCTGCTATCGTGACATAATATTCTAGTACTGAGGAACAGCAAAATTAATTTGAAAATTAACAGAAGAATTTCTAGCATATTCAATGGTGAATGTATTTGAGATCTAAAAAACAATCTTGATACATGAATCAAAGCCGTGTATTTTGAAGTAGCATAACTACATTCTGAATTACAAAAACCTATTTCCACATGAGTATTTATTACCATCCCATCAACAATGGCTTATCTTGAAGCATCCACTACTAACTAAAATATTAGCTTTCAGACTACTTGAAGTCCATTTTAATTTAAATGCATCTTTTTTCTTCTATTAGTATCATGCAATAGCAAAATGCATACTATTTTTTTAATTAACAAGGCCAAAGTAATGTTTTGCTATTTAAGCAGCATAGAAGCCTTACCTGCCTGTGTCTGTACAGCAGCAAACAGGCAACAATGTGGGTAGACATCACAGCACATGACTTGTTAGCAGCTAGAGGTAAACAAGATAAACTCATTACGCACCTGAGAAGTTCAGAGCATCGTTACAAGTGAAAGAGCATCCATTATTTTAAAAAAAAATGAAACAGTGTTATTGGCACAGAACTGTACCTTCTGAATGAAATACAAAGTGCATTATGCCTGTATAGTAACAATATTAATCAAATGAAAGTAACTTGAACTGAGAAGGCTGAGTAAAACTTAAATGTTTACTAGGCTAAGGACCATTTTGTATGCATCTCTTGTACCACAAATCACAGATCTACTGACTGAAGCATACACCACATAATCTACAAAATCTGGCAACACTGGGTCCGTGCAGCTAGATGAGTTCATGTGAGTATGATCTTAATACCATTAAGACACCACAGTGTCTTCTTCCATGAAGTGATAAGAAATCATGTATCGATATGACAATCAAACACTTCAGAGTACAGCAAGTTCAGTATACTAGTCCAACAAATACAAAAATTAACAAAAGAGAATAAAAAGCTTGTGCTTAATCAGAAAGAGAGTTTATTCAACTCTGAAGAGGAGGGAGGGAGGCAAAGCATAGAGATCTGTCAAGAGAGCATCTGAAGTCATGAAATGATCACCTGCACAGACAGAACTGGGAAGTATGACATTACCAAACAGCAAGTTAGTTCATGCAATCAGCAAAACAAAACAGGTAGCTGATAGTGATATTATAACACTTACTGAACAAAATATGCTCAGCCAAGTTGGATATCAGCTCTCTTCTGAAGGGTTCACTAGTGATATCCCTGGAGTTGGGCTGTGAGGCCTCTGTACCTTCATCCACAGTATCATTAGGTCTGAACACAGAATACAAAAATCACATGGAGACATTTAGATTTTGATCAAAAGGTAAATAATCTAGACTGATTTTTTTTAAATTTTTTTATTACACTAACTGAACTACAGTGCAAAAAACCACTACACAGTCTGATAAGGCCCAAAAATGTTATGTGTAACAAGCATCACAGAAATTTTAATACCTACCACCTTTCAGATTATTTCTTCACATTAAACAACAATCAAAGACCACCAAAAGAAAAACTGCAACCTTGTCCTATGGCTATTCATGACTTTGCCATTACATCATTTGCACCTCACAGCTCTTTTCCCTTCAGTCAATGTGGACAACAGTAGATTAAACAAATCTGCCTAAAAGGTAGTTTCCAGCCCAGCCTCTCTATGAACTAGAAATGGTCTTTTGTATGGACCTACAACTTTCTAAAGATAAACGACTTTGTCTGTACTAGGACCACACAGGTTCATACAAGTCCAGCAAAGACTTCAACTAAAATGTGTACCTGTGTAACAAATGCAGATCTAGCCCTTGAGTGCAGTTTTGCAGTTCTGAGTGACAGTCACCTTCTTGAGCAAGGGGTACTCACTCCAAGTCCTATTTGCTTTGGAATTGTACCAAAACCCACCTGAAGTGTTTGTGAGGTTTAAACCCAAATCCTTCATTTCTCATTAAGTGTGTTATTTTTTCCCTAAGTTATTCCATAAAATTTAAAATTAAAGCAACAGATGTCACTTAAAAAAAAAAAAAAAGCCTCCTTGAGCTTATTTAAACAGAGCTCCCCAGAAAGAATGCCAACTCTCATAATAAAATTGCACGGTTACAATTGTCTAAGGTTTTAGTTTTCCTATAGACAATTAGATTACCCTTGGGGAGTTCAAGCACTGCTTGGAATGTAGTGCGGAACACTACAAGAACAAATGAACAAAAACCCCCAACCTGTCCTCCCTCTCCCCAACACCCAAAAAATCTCTACCTTGATGGAAGTATAGCTGGTAACAAAGCTTGTTCCAAAGAAAGAGGAGCAGGCACAGGTTTTTGACTTTGGCTGTTTACATATTCCTGTTAAGAGAAGACTTCAGTTATTTTTTGTACTTTTTCCACCTTATTCTTGCCTTCAACTGATAATATTATTATATGAAAAAGGCAATTATTCAAAAATGCAACTGTGATTAAAAATAGCTCACACTAAAAGAGCAGTAATAAGGTCACAGAAAGAAAAAGTTTTCAACACTTTATTTGCTTTTGATTTTAAGGCAGACTTTCTACAGCAAGAAATCTATATTTCATGAAAAAAATTGCAACAGAACCAATACATAACCCTTGTGAGCACCCTGCTGGGAACAACTCCTTTGAGACTAGTTTCTCTATGATTAAATGAATGAGAACTGCCTTCATTAACATGAGTGAGAGCAAAGTCTAATACCCATTCAGAACCAACATGGAGACTGTAATTATTGCTTGCGGCTGCTTTCCTCAAACATCAGGATAAGGAACTTCTACACTAGTGTTTACCTATGGAGAAATTCCAGTTGCAAGACCCCTCACAGTACTACAAACTAAAGCAGGAAAGAAGCAGGAAGGGTACCGGTACAGCATGCTTGGAATTCTTGAATCCCACATTTCTCAAAAGCCAAACATCTCTCCTCCCCAGGTTAACATTTACATTATTCAGTTTTCAGGACACTGTGTTCTTTCAGTTTCTATAAAGACTGATGTGGGAAACTAAAGAGCCACTTAACCTGCTGGTCAAGAAAACAGGAAAGCTGCTTAAAAGACTCTCAGAGCCAGCTCACTCTCTTCAACTTCTAAGCCTGTGCTCACAGAACTGCAGATGACCAAAATTAACCCCAAAAGCTCATCGCCTTTAGAAAGGCCTGGAGTGACCTAACTACACTTCTGCAAATCTTGGTTAAGGCATACTTAAAGAATTTGTGTCATTTATTACCCTTCTGGAGTACGAAAAGGAATACACATACAAATGAGACCTGACAGAGGTTACTAGGAAGGTATAGAGGGATTAGCATTTCACTGGATTAAGAGGGCAGATAACCTTCTTTTCCTTATACTGATCCAAGAACAATTGTTAACTCCCTACCAAGAATAGCCCAAGCCTTTTCCTTTGGAAGTGAATTAATACCTTTCCCTACTACACTAATTATAACGCAGTGCAGACCGTCACAATAATTTAATGCTGTGGTAATTGAACCCTCCAAAGCTCTCCAACCTACTGCTTTTCTGAGAGAAGTAGGGCAGAAAGAACACCTAATTAATTTGAATAATGTTCTAGTAGGTTGTTGTTACCATAGTTAATCTTGTTAAAGTCACACTAAAAATAAGGTATGCTGTAGCAGAACACAGACTGATGAAACGCTGATAAGTATAGTACAAGCAGATTCTGCAAAGAGATGGAGAAAATTTAAAAAGTGAAGGCAGAAACTACTGCTCCACCCCATTCCCTGAGAAACTACACAACAGTACTTGGTGAACTAGTGTAATAGTTGTAAACTAATAATGAACTATGACTTTCAAAGAATATGCAGATTTTTATGATATATTATCCATGATACTTTCATAGCTACTGATTTGCTTAGCAATTTTAAAAATCCAGTGAGATAAATGCCCTACCTCAGCAATAGTGTAAGCCACTAAGTTACTTAAACTGGAGAACAGTATTCAGTTTCCTTCAACTCCAAATGTCTCTACAACGTAAAGAATTACCACGTGGTACAAGGATCACGTTAAAGAGTGTTTGTTAAAACAAAACAAAGGACCCCAGTGAGAATACTTACACTGTTTCAAAACTAACATAACTCTTCATATCAACTCTGAGACTATTTCAGCTTAACACAAATGGGTCTGAAGACTCACACATTCAGCAAAACAGTGATATTTTTGTCCTACTGGAACAGACTTCAGTGGATAACGCTAGTGATAACCCACAAAGAGAAAAATCAAGATAAATGTGTCCCACTATTGAAACATCCAAAATGTCAAACCTTCAAAAGGATTTTCAAATTTTCGAACTTACTTTTAAGGAAAACGGTTGTGCAAAATCTACTCTGACACACCCGTAATTCTTCCGCAGCATTCTGAAGACTCCTCTAGCTATACTCCAAAGACTTTCATTCTTCTTAGGCTTGCCCTGGAAAACATCAGTGGTTGTTTTGGGTTTTTTCCAATTTGTAATTAAAAGGGTACGTTTGAAATTAAAACGCACGCAACAGCAGACAAAGCAAGGCTGAATCTTTTGACACACCTTGTAACTTCAAGTAAATCTAAAGAACTATTGTTTTCCATAGATATCTATCTGAACATATTTGTTATGTCATGAATTTGCGTTTAGAGTATGTCACCCGTAACTCAGCACTCACTATCAGAGAGGTTTTGTGATTCATGGCTCTACACTCTTCAACACTAACACCAACTACATGTGACAGAGGACTACTAGCACATTATATAACTACGTAACACATTTTCCTGCACATAAACAGAAAATCCCCAAGCCAAAACAAGTTATTCAATTGCTCTTACCAGCTGTTCACTGTTATAGTGACCTTCAATTATGCGATCATAAGAGATTCCCACAGGTATAATTAGGACGTCAGGAGTAGCATTTGAGAAAAGAGCATCCACCACCACAGATAAAAGACCTGCTCTAGCTCCAGATGTCTTTCCACTTCGAGACCGTGTGCCTTCCAAGAATATTTCTAAAAACTGCTGCTGCCTCAACAATTCTTCTATGTGCTGAATACAAAAAGATTGAAAAAGAGGAAAAAATAAATATGTAATTATACTGGCCAATTCACATTTGAAATATATTGTCAGCAACCACTTCCTTTTAAAAACATCAGAAGATCATGAATTGGCATGAATACTCGTGAAAAAAACAAAAGCAAAATTAATGCTTGACACAAACCCAGAGCAAACTGCAATTGAATTTGCATAAATATACAAGCAGTACAATGCCATTTGTTCAAGAACAGCATCTCTAGCAACAGTTGATTTAGCCGATTCGCATACATCTTGCCTTCTGGTTCCTCAGTACATCCCATCTTCCAAGGTGAAAATACAGCTATTTTACTGAACAGCACAAAGGATTACATCAACCCGTCATAAACAGAGACTTCCATTAAGTTAACAGAATTGGTGTAGATATGTCCCAGTACAAAAGAAATCAGAGAAACAAGGCTTAAGTTTAACATTAATTCAGAGAGTATTCATCCCACTTCAATAAGGATTATGCAAGGTGAAAATCTGCTCATCCTCAAAGGTGCTGGGCATCCAATTCTCTTTTATTCTATCCGTTCAAGACTTCATACAAAAATGTTATTTTTTTTCAGCACAAAACCTAAGACAAATTCAAAGCAGTAAAAAACATCCCCAGACTGATTGAACTCACTTTCCCACTTGCCACCCAACTGAAATGTCAGCTACAGAAACAAAGACAAGAAATACATACCACGTAGAGCAAAGCTCTGTAGAGGAAGTCCTTACGACCATCAGGACTCTGATCTAACTTTCGACGAATGAAAAATCCTCCTAGCTTGCGGATCAGTGTGCTACATAATAAAAAAATCATACTCATTGATTTTAGTTTGCAGGAAACTACTACAGGTCCAGTACAAAATTCCTAGTATGCAACAGGAACTGAAATTCTTGAAGACTAAAATGTATTATGCTATATGGGACCACACAAATATTACTCTATTTAACTTAAAAAACAGGCTTCTCTACACTGTCTTGCTCCATTTCACTCCCTCAACAGACCAGTTGCCATCTGCAGTGACCCTGTCCAGGAGACTATGGTACATTGAGATGTTGGTGTTAACAGTGGGTTGTTGTTAAGTATCAGCTAACCTGAGCTGGCCCAAGTCTGTGCTGTGCTGCACATGCAGCATGGCCATCATGTCCATGTTGTAGTGCTCATACCCCTTGGCTGCAGGATCAGCTCAGCCAGCTAATTTTAACTGAGGAGCCTGCAGGCGACTCCCACTTGGCACCAGCAATTACACCCTGCCTTTATCTAACAGTGCGGCAAGTTCTCATGAGAACATCCTTTCTGTTTGACAGAGAAATTATGAATAGCATTGTTTTCTTATAAGAAAATCCTGCACTAGCTCAAATGACCAAAATGGGGTAACCCTTTCTGCAGATAGGGTCCGCATGGTGTGCTGCACGTGGATCAGAGGCCCGCTGGGCACTACACAACTTGGGGTTCCCAGTGTCTACAGGGACGTTAGATTACCTATCCTAGTCTCTCTTTCTTCATACTGCTAGCCCTAATAAATAGCATAACTGATACTTTATAGAGTCTGAATGCCTTTCTTACCAGGATCATCACAGACCAGCACCTACTGGTGCAAAACACCCTCTAAGTCAAAGTATCCCCCTTCCTTCCTCATCATTTGCTGCAATACCCAGTGGCTTTTCAGAAATCAGTTAGACCCAGATTCTGTCTCACTGGCAAAACACTACCTAAAAGGCTTTAGTTTCTTCAGCCACCACAGAGACCAAATTGGAGCACTTTCCCACTCAATACTGTTGCTGCCCATTAGCCAGCTCATTAAACTTCATGAAGAAGAGCTGTCCATTCACAACACTTCTTCACATATTCATCTCTTAGTCACCCACCCACTTTAAGACTCCTAGAAGAAAGGAATATCCTTCCTTACCCTATTTAGGTTATGACAGTTTCTCAGAAGGATTTTGTTATCCTCTCTGAGCGTGTAATAGGAACCAAAGAAGTGCTACATGATGGCCCAATAATACTCAGATTATTTTACACTTGGACACAAGATATATTGTGCAATACGTCATCTGAAGATCCCCCCACCTCAGTCTTTTTCAAATAAGAGGAGGTTATTACCTGAAGATGGGGATGTTGAGATTGTTCCCTGCAGCAATGTAGGGTGCTTTGATGTTATGGCAGAAAAGAATGAATGTAAGGAGCAAGTAGTCAATATGGGATTTGTGAACAGGCAAGAAGATAAGAGGCAAATTCATCTATGGTGGGGAGAGAAGGAAAAAAAGGAAAAGAGAGAAGACATTTGGTAAGAAATATGGAATATTACTCCTTTTATAAAATCCATCATTGATATTATCAGAACGGATGGTATTTTCCAGTTACTATCATTCAGTTTGTTTACTTCTGGTTTTCATTCAGCTGTGATGAGAACATTTCAGTCAACCGTATTACTTAATTTTCATGGAGTGTTGTTTTTAGTTGTATGCATTGCATTAACAGCGATTAATATTCCCAGTTTCTTCAGAGTCACAGTATTGAGACAACAATCAAACAATTAAAGGGATGTGGCCAATCATCAGTGTCACCAAAGTACTGCTATTTCTTTCTATTAGATATCAGCAAGGATCTATGAATAGTGGGGTTCCCAAACACTGTAATCAAAAGATAACCGAAAATATTAGGAACCTTTTTTTTGTTTATCTAATCCATTTTTCTAAGGTAAACCCTGCAAAAAGAAGCAAATCCTTTGAGTATAAAGGAAGTGGTAGACCATAAGAGTTATTTTGATCAATTTCAATAAATAACAAAGGACTGGGAACAGATTGCTAGTAAGAAATAGGAAAAGCTTATTTCTTCAAGATTTTTATTCCAAATTAAGGTAAGAGTGAAAAATCCTGAATAGACCTACTAATTTATTACTGGCTGCCTCAGTACAAAAAAGGAAGTAATGCTGGATACAGGTTATCTGAGATAACCATTCAGCCTCATAGTTAAAAGTTGATCCTGAACCAAAGGTAAAACCAGAGTTCACATAGTATTTAAGGTTACATAACTCAAAGAGCATCACAGTTAATTAAAAACACTGTTTCACAGCTGTGAGACAGTTCTATCTACAATCTGATATCATACAGACAGCAGAACTCTCCTAAAAAGAGAAAGTGCTGTAAACATTAATAGAAACTGTATCAGAAATCTACCTTACTAGATTCTTTCCCATCTGCCCTTACCTCTGTTGCTGCTTTGACCATTTCTATTTGACCTCTGTGGATCTGAATATTCCAAAAAAAGCTGTTAAACAACTTCAGTAACACCCAGCCAGTCAACCTGAAAGAAGAACAAACACAAAGTGCTTCATCAACTTCTGCCTCCATTTTATATTGCTTCTGTATGACTAAAGGCAAAGCCATAAAATCCAATTACTTTATATTCAAATAAAATTACTATAAAATCCAATTGCTTAACAAGCTTTTGCCTATCAGCTAAGCCACATTTCAGCCTCCTGCAGTTATAACACAAAACTTGTTAGTGTCAACCTCAGTGAAGGCTGTTCAAAGGGCAAAGACCACTTTACATATGGGGCAAGTTAATGGAGGTCCTAAGATCAATCACAACAACTAAGCGAGTTAGGTGACATGTTAGGTGACAGCGTGTATCTGCTCTTGTGGAAAAACTTAATATAGTTACAAAAAAATATAGGGGTTGCATCACGAAAGTTGGTGAAGGGGACTAGGATCATGACAGACACAAATTCATCTTTAGTAGTAAAGGTAGACACCACAGTAAAAGATTTTATCTAAGATAAGACTCTCTCTGAGATATTTACAACTACAGTTATGATAATCAATAGGCTACTGGAAAGAAGATCTTTCACAGTTTTAAGATGCTGCAGCTTAAGAGTAACTACCATTTAATTAGTTAACATTAGAAAGGAATTTTTATGAATTGGGTATTTTTAAAAACAATTTATTAATGATGTGTTACAAGCTCTGCTAGTGTAATACAGATAGAGCTTGGCTGTCCTTCTACCTATTGACAATACTGATGAGCCATTTTTCTTACCTGATTAAAGCAGGCGACACATTTGCTACCATTTCCTGGAGAATCTTCCTAGCTTTTTTCTTCACTTTGTTGATAGCTTTAGGATCCGTTTGAGCAAAACTACCTGGAGCACTTGGTTCAGAAGCTTCATCTACAATGGCCTTCTGGACTCTTAACATTAAGAAGTAACACTTATGAGACAATTCCACAACAGAAGAGTTCAAGACACAGACAGCTGCTTGGAATGAGCTATATATTACTATAGGAGAAATTTGCAGGCATAAAAGAACATGCACACTGAAGTACTGTGTACTCCAAATGCATTAAATTTAATTCAGTAGTTTTCTAAGCTCTGATTAAATAGGTGGGTGATGGATGAATGCGCTCAAAGTTGACCATATAAAACATTATGTACACAGTTTGCAGGTACTGATATTAAGTGATTGTAAATTTTCAGAAGTGGTTAATAAGGTTAAAAATGCAGACAGAACAGCTGAAGTCTCCTCTTTGTTAATTTCTTTTTCCTGCCATAGCTATTTCACATACCTCATTAGACAGATTTATGCAGTTGCTATTTTGCACTTCTACAGTATCTGAATTCTGTTTTACAAAGTGTAAGTAAATTTTATAAGGGATATTTTCCCCATTTAAAACATATCTAAGAGAGATTAAGTCGTTTAACACACCATAACTGTGGCACAACATGGTCTGCTTTACTTTTCAAAAGCAACACTATCATCTTCAGATGGGACTTGAACATTAAAAATTCAGGAGAGTTAGGAATGTTAATGTAGGCAGTGTGTGCCCTCTGACAAAAGTAGACTCAAGGAGTGGGCATGCGGTTGAATTTCTTTGTGTCTAGGGAAAACTGATACCCTAATAGCTAATCAGGGGCTCAACGTGCCATTTAAAATGCAGTATATGAAACAGAAAACAAGCTCCACAACATAAAGGGTGGGTATTTATATCTGTAGCCTTTTCCAGTTTTGCCTCACACTCTTGGTGTACACTCTGGGTACTCTGAAATGCTGCTTTCCTATTATTTCTGAAACACTGACAATTTCTGATGACTGTAGTATGACTTTAGTGGTAATGATTTACATGAATTAGGTAAACAAATGTTTGAAGAGTTCCCATGCAGCAATATATTTTTCTGTGTACTGTCTGCTGTCCACCCACTGTGCATCACTCATTTGGAGATTTACAATTCTTAATCTCCTGTTTTACTATTCAAACAGAAATTGCAAGCTAGAGTCCTGAAAGGCTGTGCTGAAGATACTGTATCTTCTAATATTTTAAATAGTCTGATTTTCACACCTGCTGTTTCTAAATTCATAAATCATATTATAATGTATCAGTCAATAAAAAAATAGTTTATTTTGCATCATCTTACCTGCTGTTATTCAGCACATTTTCTGTCAGATTCTTGGCAAACATACCCTTATGAACATCCCTCTCTTGCACAAAAAGGACGTAACAAAAGCGTCTTGCAAGCCATCCTCTGTACCTACAAAAATATGAAGGGTATTTGAACGTGACCCTCAAAATATTTCACTGCCAAAAAAAAAAGAATATTAAAAATACCTCAAAACACAATCAAGAAGCAAAAGTTTTATGATGGGCTGCCTAAAAGCTTCTTATCTTCTAGTAAATTGCCAATATGTTAATGTTACGGATGAAATAACTGATGTGTAACACAAAATATCTGAGACAAGTGAGGTCTGCATTACTTCAATTCAGGGTGGTACTGGCCTTAAAACACTCGTAGTATGACAGAAAAGCAGCTACAAACAAGCATATATACATTTTGTCTGTCTGCTGGAACTGACTCCTCAGCTCAGCGAGCACAAAAGAGGCAGTACTGATTTCCAATTCAGTGACTTTCCACGGAGGAATGTAAACGCCCAGCTAAGAGGTTTGTCAACTTCTTCATGAAACACTGAGTCCTCTTGGGAAAGTTGTTCACATTGTACACACAGGGTAAACTCTCCCAGACACTTCTGAAAATATGTTTGCATTAGCCACCGACACTAAAAAACACTTTTTGGTAATCTTTCTTCCTTCCCAGCGTTTTTAAACACTCAGTCCTATGTGCCTCCTAGGTAACTTCTCCTTGCAAAGTTTTAACAGGAGTAGAACCACTAAATAATCAGTAAATCTCTCTAAGCATTCAAGCATTTAAGTAAGGCAACTTAGCTTAAGCAGCCACTCTTGTCCTTTTGAATTAATCCTGTCCTCTGCTCTCTGGATCCTATAAGCAGCCATTACCTGAGAAAATATTATTCTGAACAGTTTTCCTAGCATCACAGAAGATGCATGTGACATGAGAAGAGCTAAAATCCAGTCCCCAGCAGTGAATATCCATTACTATTTTCTCTCCTCACCACTCTCACTCACCAGGCCAGGACTGAACAAGTCACCACTCATGTGGGTCACTCCACAAACCAAAGAGAGCTGAGATCTCTGAACAGCAGAGCCAATGTGATGGGGCAGAATTAACAGTTGGAAGAAGAAATTAAATTCTGGCCATTTCTAAGCCCATAGCTCTCAGTAGTATGCAAAAACCCTGCCCTGAGGGCTGCTGGTACAATGCATCACTGACACTTCAGCGAGTGTCCCAAATCGAACCACAGGTGGCAATGCTCATGTTGGTTTCCATGCTGGAGTGCTGCCAAGGTCTCACTCCTTGTCATCACCTGAGTTACTGATCTCGGCTGTTAAACGTCCCTACCACATTTCAGTAAATTTACACGTGTTAAAAGCAGCTAGGAAAGATGAGAAGGAACTTCTACACTGCAAAAGGCCAAACCACTGGAGTGGGCAGGCCACTCGCACTATAATTAAGATGAGTACACATGCACAAGCCATCGGCACAGTCTGACATGTAATGGTTATACAAATATTCAGACCGTCTCGAAGGACAAAGAATTTTGCTATTCATGCTGTCAGGAAAGTAGACTGGTGTCTCTGTTTTAATTGCTTTTCAATTTTCCTCCTTCTCATCAGAGTTTGAGAGCCATATTAATTTTTCTAAAAAGCAAAGTTAAGGATATGCTTCTTTCCGACAACAATTTTGGTAACCGTGAACATTATCATCACAACAGCATACAGCTATTGCAGGGACCTGTCAAGGTATATAAAGGCTTCTACATTAATTTTAATTAGATACAACAGTATAATTACAAAAATCTGTTTTCTATTCGTGTAGCAATGATAGAAGACAAAAAACACAGGAGAATAGACCCAGTTAAGATATATTACAAAACTGACATATTCACAGCTCAGAAAAAGGCTGTGGCAATGTCTCAGTACAGGTACAGTACACCGGCAGTGAAAGAGAATCCCTCCCGCTTTCTAAGGCCAAGAAACTGTGACTATGGAACCTCATGGGACTTTAGAACTTCATTAAGACTGTCAATTTTCAGACTATAATGACATTCTGAGCTAAAGGCATTTTATTTCAGAATAATTCATTAACCCATATTCTGTTGCCCTTATATTTCTAATTTAAGTAACTCTGACCATTCAAAACCATTCAAGCACTAGACTTTTGAAACTAATTTTTAAAAAAAGTTAAAATTAAACACTATTTCTGTTATTTTTCTGTATTCTGAACTACAAGCTCAACTCTTAAAAAACCATAATTAATTCAAATTGAAGAAAGAACAGTCTCTAACATTAGCTTCCTCCCTCTCAAGCACAGTACAATGCTGTCTTTCTTCCACTCAGACACTTTGGCTCATTTCTTTCAGGCTGCTGGCTTCTCTTTGTTTGCTCTGACTCTATGACAAATACTGCAGGACCTGCTTATGCTAATGATCACTGCCAAAAACCTCAGCAAGCATTATTAACCTTCCAAAGAACAAAATAAAGATTTTTGTGTGCTTCCAGTATCTTCACCCCAGAACCCAAGACATATTTCCAATAGCACAGAGATACATCATCATTGTTAGGTCATATACACCATCCTTCAGGAGCTGCACTCTGTCACTGAGGCAGAGGAAAGTCTTGCAAGACATGTTCAGATTTAATTGTCATTAGTGATAATTGTCAATGCCTAAATTGTGAGCCAGATCTGCTCAGTAAATTAAAATACAGCCTGAAGTCATTCTTAAGCATGAGAATAAAACAGCTCCTCTCAGCATTATGCCATTTGCACGAAAGGAGAAAGGATTTAAACATTCTCTCCGTTTTGTGAAACAGGTTTTCACCCTTACAATCCTTGTCTATAACCCCAAAGGACTTTGCCCAGCTCTCAAATACACACAGTCAGGTTTAGCAAGTACATTACTTTCCTGAAGTTAGCACCAATTCCTGCATTTTAGGACAGCAATATATATTCATTCAGTCCAGACTATCCTAGAGATTTCCCTGTTGTAAGACCAGAACACACTGAATTTTAAAAGCAAAAGAAAGATTTGCTACATTACCTTGTATGTGTTTCATTGATATATATGACATTACGCAGACCCAAAGAAGGAATACTAGCATTGAAGAAGTTATCCTGTAAAATCAAGAAAAAAAGAGATTGGTGGACTATTTTGTTACGTAAGAATAGTTGGGCCTTTACATTCATCATAACATTTAAGATAATGCAAGGTTTTTCACCTCTATTATAATCAAAAGCCAAAGCAGAGAAGTGTTGAACTTGCTTATAAAGTACACACAAACTGCTCCAAAATTAAAATGAAATTCAGAAAGTCATTATTTCCAACTCCAATACTTTCAAAGTATTCTCTAGGCTTTACTGCATACAGAAATGGTTGTATTGGTTGCATTCTTCAAGCCAGAATATTTTATCATATTCTGATGTAATATAAACCAGGATTTGTCATAATACAGAACTCATCTTTGAGACAGAACTTTATGATGCCACATTCAGCATTATTATAATCATGAGCCTTCTGATGTTCAGCCTGTGACACACAGTTTGCCAGCAGATCAGGCATCACGTAACGGCAGCCCAAGGGTCAGGATACATCCATGGTTAGGTGGCAAATCTCTACATCCCTGCTCTGCCTGAACAACAAATTCAGTCCAGCCTTCTACATCCCTGGTACAGACTCTACATGAAAGGCTATTGCCTGTTCTGGCATGAGTTGGGGAGCAGTACCACTTCAGATACAAATATTCCTTCACAGGAAGACATAAACCTTAATCTTCCATACTCCAAGTATGTATCTTGACCGAGAGGCTAGTTTCTTTCTGCCCAAATAATATTTAATTATAAAACTGGTACCATGCCAGCAGTGAATTACAGCTAAAACCACTGGGTCTGCACATACCAAGGAAGTCAAAGGCAGGACAGTGAAGGAGAAAGATGGTTACCAGCAACAGTGTAGCTGCAGAACAGCCTCACTGCCAATTTTGCCGTGAGAGTCAGATAGGAGTCTCATTTGTTTCTTTTTTTTGTTTGTTTGTTTTTTTGTTTTGTTTTAGGATACACCATTTATCACAAATTAAAATATATGAGTGTCCCATGTCATTTGCGAATCAGGTGCTACAGTGGGAGCACACAGTCTTTTGCCCCATGTTAAAGCATAACTGCATAGTACCTACAATCAACAAATTGTTGCTCTAGGCTCTTAAGAGGAAACTTCAAGGTAATATTCATTTTTCTGAATATTCACTGGTAATTTTCTGTGGATCTTAAAGCTTATGAAATATTCTGGCAAAGAGAAGTCAAATGACTTGTTCTTGGTCTCCCAAAAAATCAGCAACAAACTTAAGTACCACTGAATGCCCAAGTCCACTCCAGTGCTCTAACCACTAGGTTATAACCTCACTCTGTGAAATTCACCCTCCAGATGTAATGTCACACTTCAGCTTTTCCTTATTTACCTCCTCCCTGATCCTGTGTCAGGCAGAGGATGCGATTCAGTGAGAGCAAGTGAGCTGATAGAGCACTTCCCTGATGCTGCAAGGAAGAAGCCCAGCTCCCACCACCCCCTTTCCCACTGAACACTATCCCTCACCTCTTAACTTATACCATCTCTAGCATTCATCACACTCCTTAATGAGCCAAGTTCATTCGGGCAAGGCAGAAAACTAAGACAGCCAGACTAAATGAATAAATAAAGCAGGTAGTTTTCTGCTTGGTTAGTGAACTTGATCAGCCCCCAAGCGAGCAGGAAGGGAAACAAGAGGGAGAAGCAAGACTTCCCACTCCCAGCATCGGCAAGCTGTCAGTTTGGCCAACACACTTAAGGAAATCTGTCTCACTCATCCATCCCTTTTCCTTAGGAGGGTTAACAGGCAGCTCAAAAAAAAGTGAAATATCTGGAGTCTAATGAGAGGATCTAGTTTGTTACCGTCTGCTGCAAGGATGGTATTTTCTCCTTGTGGCAGAAGGCAATAAAGGGTTTAATCAGGTCATACCCCTTCCCTAAGTGGGATCTGAGGGTAGGTAATTAGTTTCTTATTAAATGGACAAAATACAGAACAAATTTTTATTTTTAGAGCGAATTCCCAACTTGAGACGAACAGCCTAATTACTAACAGACTAATTACTAAATGTATCAAGCCCTAAGCTGAGGATTCCTACACACCTTTTTACATGTCAAAATACATAAGTGACTATTAGAAGTAGTCTCAGTTTATCTAATTGCTTGTCTTGTTGCCTGTATCATATGTAGCCTTCACAGCACATTTAGACTTCTATCCCACATTTGTATGTCATTGCTGCAATTTTCTATCCTGGCATAGGAATAGAGAGAAACAACTTTCCGTTGGTCAAAGAAACAGGCAGATTTTCACTCTAGTCCAGCCAATCACAGAGTTCAGGGCAGGTGTAACAGTACAAATTAAAGCCTGGGGTCAAACTACATGATGAACTGGTTGCAAACTATACCATGCCATTTAGCAGCATTTTGCACCTTCAGCTTATGGAAAGACTGTCCAATGCAGTTCAATAAAGTTCACATTTTAAATCAGCTTGCGCAACCTCTCTAGAGCCACCATCTTGACACTGTTCCCAGCAGACAAATATCCCCACTATCCTAACTGCCACTCCTTGTTCCTAGGCTGGGCAGAGAAGCCAGGAATCAGCCAGGTGTAGAAAACCAACCTGTTTTCTCAAGCACAGGATTGATCTCATCAAGTTTGAAGGGAAGCACATTGCTTACTTTCAAAACTGTACTTATTCTGTGGATAGAGAATTAAATGTCCTAAAAGTAAGCCTTAACACTTTCATATGCACCAAATTCCCATTATTAATGTAGCAGAGCAGATAATTTTTTTCTATACAATTTCCTAGTGCTAATTCTGAAGAGCTGGACAGTTTTGTGCATGGCATAAGTCCACACTGAAAAGTGAAAGACAAAGCATCACAATAGGTCTGTGTCATCCATTAATTCCACGACAAAGAAAATATAATCATAAACAAAGGTGAAAAACTATATTTCTTTATGAAGCAAGAACATTGTGACCTTAATTCTGAAAGTAAGAAAACTACTGCAACTTCATTACTCTGCAACTATGTGTTATTGTCAAACATAATCCAGCCCATAATCTCCTTACCCGGCTCTGGGGAGTGCATACGTAGCAACATCGTCCCACAAATGGCCTTTTTCTGCTCAATAGAGTCTCCTTCCATTTTAAAGTGGCAGATCGGAAGAGAGTGGGCCTAGAGTTACACTCTCCCTGCAGAACAAAAAACCAGTGTGTAAGTATCCAGAAATATATGTTTTACTGGGTACGTGAAAACTTTGAGTAAAAGGAGTTACCAGACACAAAAAGAAAAATTACCCTCCAAAATTACATAAAGGTAACACAAATTTTTCCAAGATTTTTCTAAAAAAAAATTGTATTATCTCCAGATGATATGATTTTAAAAAATAAAAGCAAAATCACAGTGCTGTACTTATGTATCTTAAGCACTGCAGCACTTGCTAACACACAAAATTTTAAAATAAATAATAAGAAACAGCAAGGAAACTGACAGCTGAGAAAAGTGAAAGAAATTAATAGTAAACTACACTCTCAATAATATAAAGGTTCTTGTAATATGAGAAATGTATTCCAAGCCTTAACCGGACATCACCCTGTAAAATTGCAAGACGACTTAATTCACACAAATACTAACTCCGTTGACTCTGTAGGCTCTTTTTCAGCAGTTTCATGCAAAGCGATATGAAAAAGGAACCACTGTGCCTTCTGCAATGTTACGCTATCTTTCTGAAGATTACAGAACCAAAAAGTCCAAAGTAACTGCATTCGCAGAACACATTCTCTATGTTAGGACATAATGAAAATATACTTAACCACAATTTTTACAACTACATTGATTGTTCCCATTAAAGTCTACCGAATTATTGCTTTCCTGAGAATAAGCACTGGATTGCCATTTTCTGAACCATATATTCTAAGTTTTTAATAAAAGGGACGTTACAAAACAAAATGTTGTTTAAAATAGCACATTTAAGTGGAGGAGATGCAGGGTAGAACCAATACCTTAAACCAGCATAAGGGTTGGAAAACATAAATACAGATCATCACATACTCAGCTAGAAAGTGACCCCAGTGAGAAACAACCAGAAGGTCAAAAGCAATGCTGAAGATGCTTAAAAACTAAAACGTGCATATTTCACATTTGGCAAGCGGTATGAATTGGCAATTGTTCCAAGGCTAAGTCTTCCATCTGGAATAAACAAGCATCAAGATGCTAAGCCTGGCCCAATCCCTTCTCCATCACCTTCAGTAATGCTAACTCCAAAATTAACCAACTTCTCAACAATACTGTCTTCCTTCTGCTTGCCTCCAAGCCCTGACTGAACTCAGCACCACTTTCTTACAAAACCTCCTTCTGATCTCTTGTTTCACCTGCCTTTATCCTACTCTCACAGATCTCTTGGTTACCACAGCTTGCTGTCCAATGTAACTTACATCTAGCTAGACAGAAAACCAGCTGCCACGACATCTGTTCTTTCCCTCACCTCTGACCATGTCTCCAACTCTTCTTCTGTGTCAAGTTCAAACCCCT
The DNA here is from genome assembly GCF_047716275.1 of Strix uralensis. Lineage (NCBI taxonomy): Eukaryota > Metazoa > Chordata > Aves > Strigiformes > Strigidae > Strix > Strix uralensis. The sequence goes on from NC_133978.1 coordinate 32,147,400, forward strand.
CCTCCCCAAAGCCGTCTCCAATTCTTCCTGACTTATGCTTCTAAACCAACCAGTACCAGCTCAGTCCCCATGTGGCAATTTTTGCTCCACCCAGCCCTCTCTGCTCACTTTATCCCCTTTATCTCCTCCAAATCCCAAGACTCACCCAACAGAGGCCAGACATTTAATATTTATATCCTTATTTATATCCACCAAATTTTCTCTGCCTCTTGTATTGCAGGAAAAGCGGCAGCTACAAAGGTTACATGACCATGCATCTTTAGCTTCATGCTCCTTTCCACTTGTGCATTTCAAACTACATCCTTCAGAACAGCAATGAGCTTTCTATTTGACTTTCTGTTTGACCTCAGGCTACTCCAGAATGGGATTCTGCACATTTACTGATATATAAAATGATTAGTAACATCACACCAGAAGAGTGTAAGACTATCAATAGGGTTTGATAGGGTTTTTCTTTCCTAGCAACATTAGTCTCCGACACAGCACTGAACTGCTGGTTCCTCTTTATATTTCAAGTTAAATTAAAACCAAACCATGTCACGCATGAGAGAGGTGGTTCATAATTAAAAAAAAAGTCCACCTTCGACTTGAAGAAAAAAATAAGATAAATATGGCCAGTACATCCTCAATCTTTACTTACCCATTCTTCACTGGAATGCTTACATCTACTGATACTGCACTCTGCTGAGGTGGACAAATAGGAAACATCTATTGTTCCAAGGGACAAAGCAGTTTCATCCATGACACAGGAGTTGAACTGAAGATCAGAAGCTGAAAAATAATAACATACGTACATATATATAAATATATACATGTACACAGAAACACACATACACCTGTTTAATTTCAGTGATGGGTATCGCAAAAAATTCGCAAACTGGTATTTCTGCACCCTTCAGTAAAAGCTAGGTTCTGAAGAAGTTTCATTGTGGTCAGAAATCAGCATGATTTCAATATGATAAAAAACCCAGCACGTTCAATTTCCATAACACAGCCCGCCCATCAGCTACCTGCATGTTTTCCTCTCCCTGCTCTTCTTCCCGTTACAGGTCAATATAGTCCCTTAAAGCTTTTCCACTGTTCTTCACTCTGTTTTAAACCATTCAGTCACAAGGATACACACTTCGGCCACTTTCAAAAGTTTACTATTCTCTTGCACTCCATGACCTCACTCTTTCATCATGCGCTTCTCAAGGACACCTATTATCTACAAAAAATTTCATTGATGTCCTCTCCCAATCCTATCTCACAGTATATTTTATGTATCTGATCTAGCTGCAGTCAAACCAGTTTGCAAATTCCTCAGAGGAAGGAGTGCTCTACAGAAAAGCACACCTAAATCTGAACACGCCACTGACATCGGTGACATTACGGGCTTGTGGGATTAAAAAGCAGTCAAGAAGTCTAAACTTGCACTATTAATTTAAAATGGAAGTTTTATAGTTCATAGAGTAAGCATGGTAAATAAGTCTTCCTCAGACAAAGAAAAAAGAAAGTAGGCCAAACATAGCAAAATAGCTTAGCACTGCATGGTATACCTGCAAAAGACTACAAATTAAACTGCTTTGTTCTGGAGAGCCACTGAAATAGGAATCCCAGCATTTTCATCTAGAGAAACTGTAAAGTGGCAACACCGCTTCTTCCATCTGCCACTGCAAAGAAACTTGCATGCCAGCCAAGCTACGAGCCCTCGGGAATGAGACTGTTCCCACCCTGTATGCTAACATTTACAAGAGTGAGGCCTAAAACTTCAGTCCAACATTTTGTCTTTCTTACCGTCCTCCCCAAGCAGACACAAACCTCTCTGCAATACCTCCACGTACGGAGTGCCCCATACAAACTGCAGTTTGAGCCAGTAAATCCACGCACAGACTTATCTCTACACAGCCTAAGTACCTAAGTTATCCGTTCTTCTTTGCTGGTCTTACGCTCAATTTGCCTTTTTTTTTAATTAGCGCTGAGGCAAATCAGCATGTAACCACCCGATAAATACCACAAAAAGGCTCACGAACATCTAAACGGTGAAAGCAAAACGCATCCTCCTCGCGCTCAAGGTGACCTTGGCTACGCCGGCACACATACCAGATGAACTTCAAAAAATTCGTGATGAAGAGTCTGTCTGAGCGACAGCAACTTCGTACGTACCTCGAACGCACCCAGCCCTGCCGACCCACCGCTCTCCGCCGCGGCGCTTACGCGGTTTCCCCGCCGCGACCCGCCATCCGCCCGGGCTGCGCCGCGCCTGGGCGAGCCCGCGCGCTCACCAGACCTGCTGGCGATAAAACCGCGGCGGCTGAGCGCGGTACCGGGCGCGGAACGGCCGCGGGCCGCGGGGCCGCCCCCACACGCCGCAGGCAGCCGCCAGCCCAGGTCCCCGGCAGGGCCCAGCGCCCCCCGCACCCCCCCGGAGCCCCCCGCGGGGCCGAGGCTCCCCCCCGCCGCCCCGTCAGAGGGCACCGTCCCGCGCCCTCTCCGCACCCGCGCCGGCCGCTCCTCCGCGGCGCCGCGCAGCCCACGCGCCCCGGCTCCGCGCTCCGCCGCCGGCGCGCCCCGCCCCCTCCCGCCGTGCGGCGGCCCCTCGCCCTGCCCCGCCCCGCCCCGCCGCCGGGGGCAGCACCGCCGCGCCCGGGCCCGGCTCCCGCTCCCGCTCCGGCTCCGGCTGCGGCTGCCGCGCCGGCCCGTCCCCGCACCGGGGCTCCGCCGCGGCCGCTGCTCCCCTGCCCGCGCGGCGGCGCCGGGCCTGACGCGACTTCCTGAGCGCCCGTCGCCATGGTGTGGGCCCGCCGCCTCCCGCCCGGCCCGGCCCGGCCCGGCCCGGCGCCTCCCGCCTGCCCCTCGCCGCCTCCCGCAGGCTCGGGGCCCCGCCGCTGCCCTCCCGCTCCTCGGCGACGCCTTTACCCCGCCGCGGTGGCGGTCCCCAGGCCGGCACTGGCGCTGCCCTGAGCCGCCGCGGCCGCCCCAGCTTTGAACCGCAGCCCCGCGCGGCCTCTCCCCCTCGGTGCCGGGTGTCACTGTCCGCAGCCACCGCAGATGCAGGAGCATCGTCAAACTGCCGTTTCCACCCCCAAAACGCCTCCCCCGCCCTCTCCTTCTGGCGAGAGAAGTGACTAACGGTCCTTTTGCTTTCGGGTCAGAGCTGCTAAAAAGGAAAAAAACCCGGAAAAGTTATGTAAAATCGTGTTTATAGGGGTTTACAGCGACTGAGCTGCAACTGAGTTGCTGCTGAAAAGAGAACAATTGCAGAAAATTCGGGACAGGTATCGATCTGCCTACCTGGCCTTGCAGCAGTGCCAGTTTGCCTTTTACTGAGGGCAAGAGTAAATGTTGATTGAGATTGCTGCATATAACCAAACATGGGCTGTGAGTATTTTTTGGCTTTGGCAGCCTTGGGCTATTTAAAGATAGTTTTTCTGTGGCTTAAATTGAGTTACAGACCTATGGAAAGGCTAGCACCTCCATTCCTTCTTTAAATGTATGAGTCTTCATGGTTATTCAGAACAGTGCAACACAAGTAACAAAATACAATACATTGTTTTATGCTAATGCAAATATTCTGCTTACAAATTTAAGTAACCCAAGGAGGTATTCTCCTTCTAGAGGTCTCACTTCTAGGTGTAATTTTGAATTTATTACAAATGAGAATTCTTAAGAATTACAAATGCTTTTCACACATAAAAGAAAAGATAATAGACAAACTGCTACATGTATATGTGAGTTGCCCTCCTTCCCAAAACAGAGTGCCTCCAGGCAATCCCACTGGGGTATTGGCGCTGATACTTTATGAAGAGCATTCTGCAGTTTATGGGTCAGAAGAGATTTTTGAATCCGAATTTTCCTCCTTTAGCAAGAAATTTTCTTGCAAGGTGGACTTTGGAATATAAGACATCTACTTTTCAAATTTTTAAAAAAGTACAATAAGATGTGATCCAGTCAAATGCACAACACATTAAAAGTTTGTATTTCTGCACAATATACAGTGCAGCATTTGTGTATAGCAAAGCACTATTTTCTAGGGCATCACATTTTGTATAGAGAAAAGACAATCTCTAATTGTATTTTTTTCAGCACATCCAGATACTCATGTTTTCTGCAAGTTTTGTCATAATCTGGGCCAGTAATTTCAAATTCGATTAGCAGTTCTGTGTCAGTTCTGGTGAAGGAGAGTTGGTTGAAATAGTGCCAAACACCCACTTTCAAGTTTTGGTCTTGAAAAGCAACATAGTCAGAATCTCTGGCCGCTTCTGAAATACAAGCCCAGAAGTGTCCAGCTTTATAACAAAACTTTTGACTTTATATCAACTTTTTATTGAATTGATTTGGTGAAGGTCAGCCGGGAAAGAGGGGCCAGATTCGTTCTTTCATCTGGGTCTACTGCAGCTAAGTGGATTTGTAACAGCTTCGCTAATCAGAGCCTAGCCCAGGAGGCCATCTATGTGGAAAGAAAATACACATGGGTTTCATCGACAGAGAGGCACAGTGCTACTGTCAGATTTGTGTGATCTCAGTTATTACATCCTCATCACAGCTTTGCTTGCATAATGAGCATCTTATCGGCTTGGTGGAGTTGTGGAGGCCAGAGAAGGAAATGTCTGTCTCCGATCCTGTGGCCCAGCCAGTCAGCAGGCCCACATTCCACGCTCAGGACTGCGCAGAGTTTGTCCTAAGTGCATTGGAAGCATCAGAACAGGAAACTCTGAATTCAGAAAAGTGAAATCCAGTGTTACATCATGTATTTTTGTAACTCTCTTTGCACGAAGAGCAGATCACAGAAGTAGTCCAAGTCCCAATATAAGGCTGCAGCCCACATCCTGATCATTACCTCCAGGATGGGTCTGTCTATGTAAGACTGCGTGCAATGGGGGAAGCCAGAGCTGTGACTAAAGTGGCAGAATTATCTTAGAAATCACATTGGAGGAGATGATTCAACAACTGAATTACCTGAAAACCAAATATAACAGAGATGGCAATGAATGGTTACATCTCGAGTCTAAGAAAATGTGTGAAACATAAGGCAGGTAAAACTTATTAGTGTTGTCTAATAATGTCATTGCTCTGCTGCATTTGTATTGTTATTTGGGAACTTCTTAGTAGGTACTTTATATTATGAAGGACCATTGATTTCACTTACACACAACTTTACCTTCTCTAGGTATGGAATCACTTTGATTTTTTTCCCCCTCCCATGCATAAAAATAGGGGACCAAACAGAGCACGCAGTTTCAGCATGCTATAGTGTAACTCAGACCAAACTCTCAGCCACTGAGTGTAAAGCAAGCTTGCCTGCTTTGCTTTCCTCTATAAAAGATGAACTATAGTACATTCAGAATCTAATATGGATCTTTTGGCATGTTTTTTCCTTGCACGCTTTTACACTGTTGTATTTTTCAGGTTGCAAAATAGTTATTTCTGTGATAGAAGTAATACAGAAATCAGAATAAAAGACTCAGTGGCTTTATCATCATTTTATACAGTCTCTAGAGTCTGATTTAAATATAATTTGTGAGAAAACTGCTTGGGTTATTCTCTAGACCGTTTTGAAAAAAATAGTAAATAGATACAGTTTTTTACTCAAACATAGTGATTCTGTGGAAAAAAAAAAAAAAAAAAAAAAAGTAAGTTGTTTCTGGTATGATTGTAGAGCGGTTTTCTTGTTTTTCTAACCTTAGAAAATTCTTGGCTTATTATAAAATAATCCAGAGATAATTTTGTCACTCATCTGAAAGGGATGCAGAATTAGCCCAATGGCAATTGCAGCTCAGCAAGATCTTTTTACAGGATACACTTGTATAAATCCTCAGGCTTAGTAGTAAAATCTCATTTCAGTACTGAGAGCTTGGTGGTGATGTTGTGTTGCCATGGAATCAAGCAAATGGGAAAACTTTTGGAATGCCCTAAAGGAACAGACTTTCAGAGCTGCATGTGCTCCAAAAAGCTCAAATACTGCTGGGTCTTGCTTCCAGAAAAGAGGGACTCTATCCTGCTTCCATTGAAGTCGATGGGAGGCTTGCCACTGATCTCAGTAGGAGTGGGAGCATGCCTAAGTTTTGCAATCCATCTTTTTAAACTTCTTAAACTGAGGTGTTTACTGTGCCAATGAGTCCAGGGAGGTAATTTGCATATGATGGCAAATCAGCAGAACCCTGGCTTTGTGTGAATAAGCTGCTGACCACATCGTGCACAGCAGCCTGCAAATGAGAAAGAGCTGGCAGGACTAGTTTTGGTGGTTTTTTTTTTTTTTTTTAAATAATGATTAGTCTTTCCTACGTTTAAATTCCTCATGATGCCTCCAACAGAGTGCAACAAAGTACCTGTTTGCTAGACAATGCTGTGGGGAGGAGGAGGGAGAAAGGACGAGGGAGACTTCTTTTTACATCGCCCCTACCCGGGGTCTGCGCTCCCAGCTCGCTTCCAGTGATTCCCATGATGTCACTTTTAGTAATGGAGACATGTTTACAAAAGGGTACACAGCATCCTCTTTAAAAAGAAACTTTCAACCCAGGGAGTGCTACAAAAGTTAGGAAACCAAAAACTGCATGAGGAGGGAGTAAAGATCCAGACAAAGGTTCTTTGTTTGCAGTGACCCAACTTGACCTCACATGACTATGAACAATAATGAATTTAGCAGTTGCAGAACTCCATGTCAGCAGTATTGCCTTTGGTATACAATGTATTAAGAGCATCTAAGAGTGGCAAGTGGCCATGAAACGGGTTGATAAGATTGCACACAGAAATGGTTTGGGTATACTTTATATCTCCTTTCAAGACAAATGAGTTCAGCTCTTCTATTTCATCTCCCTTATCTTGAGAACAAATGCAAAATTCATTAAGAGTACTGTGACTCTCTCCTATGTAATATAGCACATTGTGTAATTTCTTCTCATTCAAATATCATATTTATTACTGTAATTTTTAAAAGATAAGGGCATTTCAGCCCAAGTGGCTCCTAGCTTTTCCCTTGAACTTGTTACTCACATTAGTACAAAAAAGGCTTTTGTTCTAACAGAAAGCACTACTGGGCTAAAACCAGTATAACTAACTTTTACACCTGCAAACTTAGCACCATTTATCTATCAAGCAATTACACACATACTTGTATTACGTGCAAATCAGAAAATCTTAACTATCCAAAGGAATTTGCAAGAGTTTTTAATATAGGAATGCTGACTGACAGAATTTGGAACAAGATTTTCCCATACTCAGACCTTAAGCAATTATCTGCCAGAACAATGCAAGCTTCCCCATGCCTGCTGTGAATAAGGGGTACATTTTGTAAGGGTGGTTATTTCAGTTCTCTGCTTTTGTTTGTTGAGGGTATTTGCAAAGCTGACATTTTATCTAAGAGTTGATTTTATCTGAAAAATAGCACAGATGAAACAACTAATTTACTGTATATAGGCCCTAAATACTGTCAGACACCTCAAAAATATTATCCATCTGTAAATCATTAAAAATCAGCATGTGTGGAGGACTCCAGTTACATAAAGGATAAATCTAGGTTTATGTCTGCAGATATTTCAAGTTTCACTGATGGCTTTATTTTACATCAGGCCCAATGGACTTCTACTCATTGCCAACTGCCAACTGCAGAAGACAGACAGAAGATGAGTTTCTTCTCATCTGGTTCCCTCTCCAGGAATGCAGAGCTGCTTTCTATCCCTCCAAAGAAAAAACAAGGAATAGAAATAAAGAAACCTGAGAGCTGAGTGCAGTGTGGACCATTTTGAAAAAATAGCATATCACCAAAAAAATCACAAACCCGTGATCTTATCAAATTTGCTGTGACTCATCCTTGAGGGATTACAAATTGTTCTAGAATAACACAAACCTTAATTATTATGAGATGCTAGGTAAGTCTTTCATCAGTATCTCAGAGGCAGTTTTCACTGCTCAGGTTTGCTCTACTGTGCAGTAGTTGGCTTTAGAAGGACTTGTCATATCTTATAATTTAGAGCAGTGTAGGTATTAGAAGTTGGGATCACAGACAGCTCTTTCAACCACCAGTGCACAAGAGTCTTTGCAACAGATTATGTGACCCAGGTGTTGAGTCACATGATGTCCCACCCCTACCCTCTATTATGGGTATTAGGGACCTTAATCAAGGAGTTACCACTAGAAGAGTCTTAATGCCTTTGACGTTGAAGACATAAGATCTGTTCGTTTGGAAATTTTCTCAGAATTCTGGGGACGTCTGTTGCATACACCTTGGGAGGGTCAGGAGAGTGTTGGGGCATCTGTTCTGACATGATGCAATGATCCTGATGCAGACTGCCATATATTCCAATGAAGGCTTTACAACCCCAGTATTTTCCAATCTCGTGTTTGATGATCTCTTCTGCAGATGAAGACAGTGCCATCTCCAAAGGGCAACACACCCCACCCCAATTTATCCAGGCAAACAAAATGGACTCACTGATTTAGGTTTTACAAAAAGCAAACAGGAACTAATACTTCCCATAGATGTATAGATACAGTTCATTCTTTTTTTTTTTTTTTGTGAGGCAGTCTCACCAAAAAAATACAAGGTCTCCAGGCTTTAGTTTATCATAAATACATATAATTAATTTTATGTAACTGAAATTTTATCCATGAACACAATCAACAAAAAGTAAACTATAAATTTTGTTTCATCATGACAAAATTAACTGAGAACCCTGAAAAAAGCAATTCTTTGCCTTTGTCCTTCTCTTTGTACTAATCTGGCTACACCAGTTGTTACATTCCAATTCTGACACTCAAATCATGTTGAGCAACTTTCCCACAGTGTGTTTCCCAAACAAAAGCATTTTTTCCCACTCCCACTTATGTGTCTCCTGGATCTGGGAACTGCAGAAAAACATCCTTGTTTAAGTCCTAAGACTCAGCCAGCAATTGTATTGCAGTGCTAGATTTCACAAACTGTCAGTGATCATTTGAGCTAAACAATACAACTGACCTGGCAAAAGCATACCTTTCAGTTACTAAATAACAGATACTCAACTCACAACATAAAATCCAACTTAGTTGGGTTTTTTAACTGTTTGAAGCATAACCTAATAACTTTCTCAAGCACCTTATACTGTCGTGAAAGCAGAAATGTTTTTTTATATATACCATTGAATTGCTTAATTATTCCAAGATATACACCTGCAATGGCAGAGGTCTTGAAAGGATATCACCTCTTGCTAAGGGATGATGTTTTTGCAGCACTGGCCCTTCCCCTTTATAAAAGAACAGTGCATATTACTAGCTTGGTATTTCACACATGACCAACCATTGCTTCAGAAAAATTAGATGGGGCATAGCATGACAGGCTGGTTTCATAAAGCTGTTCATGGGCTTAGGACTGAGTCACTCCACAGCTCTTTCAGATTTAGGATAATGCAGGATATGCCTTGTTTATTCTTACTGCACTTTCCCCTTTCATTCTTTCCATAGGAGGAGTAAAGCAACAGTCAGTTTCTGTAGGGTTCTTGTTTGTTTTACTTTTACCTGCAGTGAGGAATTAGACTACACATTCCCTGCAGCAAAGTACCCTGGGCTGTAGGACAGAGGTGTGTTAAGCCAGCTCTTTTGGAGAAGAGAAATGATTGGTGCCTTTCATTAGGGGCTTTATCAACTTAACCTAAAGTACAAGATAAGGTTATATTAGCTTTTGCCTTAAACACCTGTCTAAGAAACACAAAGTTACAAAAAAACCCCATTTAATCCAGCATAAAAAATTGGGCAAATTTGAGCACCTATCCATCAGCATGACTTACTGAAAGTGTTACAGTAGTTCAGGTAAAATAATATTGGTGTAATGGGTGATAGAATTCAGGTTGAAAAGCAAGATGAAGCCTCTTGAAGCTTCTTGAAGCAACAATGTCTTATTTCTTCTGAGGAGCTGGAAAAAAGCTAGTAAACTATAGATTCCACTTCTGCATTTTGTGATTGAACTTTTTAATTTTCAATGTTATGGACTGACTACACTGGTCTGATTTTATGAAATATAAAAAGTAATGAGAGCAGGCCAGTGCACTTTGAATGTGCATTCAGAAATCTGCTTGAGTGGTCAGAATATACTGGGCATGCCTCTGCCTCGGGGTTTTCCTTGCAAAAAGTTTTCGTCTCATTTTCTATCTGTGATACTGCAGCGTCTCCAGGATCAAACTGAGCTCTACCACTCACGCTGAGTGGTGTTTCCCCACCAGCTTTTTTTGTAAAAGAACTTTCTGTGCATTTTCACCTGTGACATTTCTCAAATACGTTTTTGTGGATAGTTAGTATTTAGTATTTCTTATATGACACAAGTTTAGAATGTGCTATTTAAGTTAATTAATTAAAAAAAACCACATGGGAAGCACTGACCAGATTGGACACTGAAGAAGGCTCCTCTGCAGTTAAGAGGTAATTTCTGGAACAGCCTTCTGAGAGGATTATGGGGCAAATATCAGCCTCAAGTCCAACCTGCATCATGGGATCACCCCAACATTTTTGGCCATTCCTCATTCAGTTTCAGCTCCTCTGGTAGATCATTAGTACATATGGGTCAGGAGGTATCATCAGTAGTCCTAGTATGATGAAACATGGAGAAAAATTTCATAGTTTGTTTACACTAGGAACACTTGTTGCTAAAAATGTCTTAGTTACTATATTTTAACCAATATTTCAAGCAGTAGCATAAATATGTTATCTGTTCCTGATCAGCCCTCAAAGTGAGGGGCAATATATTTTGAAACATGATTTATTTTCTAACCTAGGCCTTGTCAAATCTCATAAAACCAAGGTCACAGAGATCTGGATAAAAAGTCATCCATATCTCTGTACTTACAAAATCTGGAAGCAGAACAATGCATGATCAAAGAGTCCAAATGCCATTTTGCAATTTTGTGGTCACTAGCATGATCCACTCTCTCTGATTCTCTGTTCTATCTATTCCTCTGGCAAATCTATATAAGATGTTTCCTGACCGTTTATGCCACATCTCATATGCATGTGGTCAGTTGATATCCAGAATTGAAAAAGTCTCCATACAAAGCAAGGTGTGCATTTTCAGAGGACCACACCAGAAAATATATGCTGATGGAGCACTTCAGTGAAGAAATGCCTTAAATCTAACTTGTGGGGTTGGCTATGGGAATTCAAATTAATCGTTTAGAAAGGTGTTAAATTGCTAGAGAAGGAAAGGAGGTAAGTGTTATTATAGCTAACAACACTTCAAATGGCAATTCTTGTTTGTAATCCTTCTGATGTAGATTTAAATACTTGTTTCATTTTTGCTGAACTAAGATTCCTTTCCCCATCTCCATTCTCTTCAGTTTCTTCCATTCCAGGCTAAATTCTGTATTTAGTGCAACATGCAAGACGTTTTTAGAATCTCTTTCCTCAGTACAGATCCTGACTTAGCCTAATTAAAATTAAATACAAGAAAAAGGGCTAACACAGTAAATGCGGTATAAAATGATAAAAACCCCCCAAAAAAAACAAAAACCAAAACAACTTTGTGAATGTTGACTGTGTCTTCTTTTGATGTCTTCTCTATCTACATGTTATTGTGTTTTAGCTGATACAGCCTGAGATCCTTGGGGTAAAATCATGGCATGGCAAAAGCCAATGGCAACACTCCCACCTGCATCACACTGGTATATGGTAAGAATATCAGAAAACTTATATAATATATTACAGGACAACCACAGCTACCTACTTACTGAGCCCTATTTGAACATATACTATACACTTCTGTATTAATCAAGCATTTGAGTTATGCAGGGAGGATTTTAATTAATGCAAAATTAATTCAACCTAGAGTAACCTTTGAAGCCATGCTTACATTATCAGTTGTGATTTGTGCAGGATACCTCATGGAGCTGCAAACTATGCATCCTTACGTAACAGGCATTAAGAAGCAGTTACACAACTTAATGCAAACACCACGGACAGATGAAAATCCATGGCACAGACAGGATCTTGAGTAATCATCAAAGCAGTGCCACAAAGCAAATTCTACCTGCAGAAAATGTTTTTTCATGTTAAATGCATTTCAGGGCATTCTCTGCATTTCAGTTGCTGGTAGCCTTAATACAGAGTCTGCTACAAAGTGGCTCTTTATTGTAAACATTTTATCATTCAAAACCTGTTAATACAAACTTTGACCAACACTGCCACAAAATGTATGTGCAATTCAACTCATATCTTTACTGACTGCAATAATAAACATTTGGTCTAAAACAAACAGGTCATTAGCAAACAGATACTTTTGTGCACTGTGGTTACTTGGGCCTCTCTCCTGTCATCCCGCTTCTCACTCACTGTTCACATGCTGTTCACATGCTTAGAGTTTGATGTCTGAGTATGTCTTCATGATGCCAGGGCCTTGAAGCTTTCTCAAATTTAATATGGGTGAAGAACATACTTCATTCTTCTGTGCACAAAGTTTATTAGTGTCCCTTAATTATAACTGTTAGGCAATACTTTTATCTCGGGTGCTCTTAGGTGACAGGGTATGTCTAAATTCAGGTAGCCATGGCTATAGATACATATATTCTAAATTCAAGAAATTATATCCAATTATCTTTGTACTACCTTCAGAATATTTTTTAAAGCTGATATAATTTCTCGATAAATAAATTTCATTTTGTAAAAAAGAGTATTCCAAGACCCCTTTTAGATACTTTATATTGCGGAAGTTGAAGTGCTATACAAACTATTTTATGGGACAGATTCTGGTCACTTTTACATCAATAGAAATTGGGATGACTCCAAATTTCTGCTGGTATAACAAAACAGATTTTTTTTTCCTCAGCCACTATAAAAGACTCGCATGGCAAGACATAACTGTGTGGTCAGAAATACTTTTTGAAAGATGTGTAGTTTATCACAGTTTAACTACATAACATCTTTAGAAAACACTCAAGTATTTTAAACACCATGAAGCCTGGAAGAAGACACTTACAGGGCTTTTTTTTTGAATCTGTGGCACTGCCTACTTCCTTGACTGAGGTGTTTACAATGGTTTAAGAGGTAATGGGCTTCAATCAAATATATTCAAACAGCAGTAAAATAGTAGTACTGGATCACTAGGGTACACAGAATTGGGCTGCATTCATGGGGACAGGAATGCTGCAAGAAGGCAAAGTTTGGTTTTTACCTTTTTCACAGCCTGATAAGAATCCACCCATCGAACTTTACTTCTAACCCATTAGTCTAAGGACGCATTTTATTTCCCCTGTTGACTCTCCTGTTTTTAGGCTGCTATCTCTACAAACACAATTACTTGGAAATACTTAAATACATTCATTCAGTCACAGAAAAGCCTACCCAACAAAGCCCAAAGCTCAGGTTTAAGAATCTCCTGACCCCTCCTGATTCACCTTTTCCACCGTTCTTCCCTCCTCTCTCAACAGAAAGAAAATACACCATTTTTGGGGGGTTTTTGGTTAAAACTCACTAGTGACAAAATATGTTCCTCAGCTGGGAGGTGCACAGTGAGCTAGATAGGGGAAACAATCCACCTGAAAAATAAGTCATCATCAAAACCATCATGCTGGTCCAACCATAGAGCAGAAGGGTGGGAGGAATAACTGAGGGAGGGGCAGGACCTGCACAAAGTGGCATGGCCATTAGAAGACATGTATGTGGAGTTGTGCTCAAAGAGTCATATCCTACTGCTTGTGACAGATAGCACTGTTTCCTGTTATTGAATGAGAACATAAACATGGGGGAAGGAGAGTTCCAGGAGGAAAACAGACTTCATGGAGAATGAGGTCAAATCGCGGCTTTAAAAAGTACATTCTTCACATGATTATCCAGGTTAAGGCTTAGTTTTGTTTTCTAGGGGTGAAAAAAAGGTAAATGACTTAAATACTCATAACATGCCTTTTCCCTCATTTAAATTCCCAGTTTAAAAAAAATCAGTTTTGCTTGTATGTCAACAATTCAATTTACCAGAATATATCTGTATTAATTCCCTAATTAAAACTAAATTCCATTTGTCACAGCCCTTTCGAGCACAGTGGTGTCAACAGGATTAATCACCAAAGCATGTTTTTCTTGAAGAAGGTGTTTTCCTCAATGTGATGTTTTCCTACAAGTTGCATCCAATTCAGCCATACTTGAAAACACTATAATTATGTTGGTCAGGAACATAATTCTTTTCTTAATGTCTTCTTAAGGTTTCCAAAGTGGTTTCTACCACCTACAGTTTAGAAACCAGTGTACTGTCATATAGACGACTTTCCTTCCTTGCCTACTGTTGGCAAACTGCTATTTTATCTCTAGATGCATGGTTGAAACCTCTGCATAAAAACTAAGGATCTATGATTACAGAAGAATCTGGGAAATGTGATGAAGCTTTTATTTACTATCTTCTGAATTACTTTTACCTTCATCTCTTAATTTTTTTAATGCTTCTTTGTACTGTTTATTCCAGAATTGTCTGTCATCTACAACATCCTAACTGTATGGCTTTAACTAACAGATAAATACAAAACATCATTTCACAGACTTATTTTTAGTTGTGGATTTCTCTTTCTCGATTAAAAATTACAGTAAAGGAACACATAAACAGATAACTGTAAAGCAGGCAGTGATTCTGAAAGAAATGAAGCTGCTGTGCCCCAAATAATTCATTTCACTTTGCCCATTGTAAGACACCTGAGAACCATTTATTTCCTACCCTTCCCTCTGCCTGCAAATATTCTGAGCACTGTATGGGCACCTCTAACTGTATTTTCTTTTCCTTTTATGCAAAAAACTAATGACAAATAACCAATGTCTTACCGCATCCAGCCAATGCTGCCAAATGTGTGATTATGAACAAGGACATAAATAAAATCTGGCTAGATGAAGCATGATTCATGTTTAGAGGGGAGGTACCCAGGAGACATGCCAGAGATGATCTCTGTCCCCTGCTATTTTATCTGTCTTGCTAAGGCATTTACACGGCTCCCATTACTATGATGCCAGAATACACAGGAACATACGGCTATTCTTGTAACACTCAAATAGGGTGGACAGATTACATGGGTTATCCCAGGTCAGAAGTTTGATGCAGAACAGATGATTGCACAAGCTTCACAAGCTCTTGATCAGTAGAAGGTGTTTACCGACCAGTTCTATATAAATTAACACCTAACACCATTCCCAAAGTATCCAAGTGTTTTCAAGCATTTTTGCTAAAATACTCAAGAAGTCCCATCTTGGAGGTGTTATTGGACATGAACCAATGGCTGAAATGGTGTTTGACTTATAACAGCTTCTGTTGGTGCACATCAAGTGCTCATCAGCTACGGCTGTCAAGATAAATATATTTTATAACAAAGATTCTAAATTTCTATTTTAGTCATTCATTTTAATCACAGAGTACCTAGTAAGACTGTATTTCCCCCATTGCCTGTGTGGTCATAAAATTGAGTTCACTTCTATTAGACGGAAATGTCACTAACCTACTCATACCTTTAGGTTTTCGAAGTTAGACTACCAGAATATGCTTTAAAGCAGTGTTATACCTGAAATTAATTTGGAAGCAAAATATACCTGTTTAGATGCATCATATAAATATATTAATAGAATCATAGAATGGTTTCGGTTGGAAAGAACCTTAAAGATCATCCAGTTCCAACCCCCTTGCCATGGGCAGGGACACCTTCCACTAGACCAGGTTGCTCAAAGCCCCGTCCAACCTGGCCTTGAACACTGTCAGGGAGGCGGCAGTCACAACTTCACTGGGCAACCTGTTCCAGTGCCTCACTACCCTCACAATAGAGAATTTCTTCCTTACATCTAATCTGAATCTACGCTCTTACAGTTTAAAACCATTACCCCTTGTCCTATCCCTACAGTCCCTGATAAAGAGTCCCTCCCCATCTTTCCTGCAGGCCCCCTTTAGGTTCTGGAAGGCCACTATAAGGTCTCCCCAGAGCCTTCTCTTCTCCACGCTGAACAACCCCAACTCTCTCAGCCTGTCCTCATAGGGGAGGTGCTCCAGCCCCTGATCATCTTTGTGGCCTCCTCTGGACCTCCTCGAGGAAATCTGTGTCCTTCTTATGTTGGGGGCTGCAGAGCTGGACACAGCACTGCAGGTGGGGTCTCACAAGAGCAGAGTAGAGGGGGGGAATGACCTCCACTGTTGTGAGAGTGGAGGTTAATTTACTTGTTAATTTACTGAAGCCAGCAGTGAGATTTCTGCATGGGACACAAGCATCTACTATGAGTGATGCAAGTTCAGGCCAATGGTTGGATGTCACTTGGTAGCTTCTCCTGTAGATGTACCCATTGCTGGCTGGCTGAATAACACATTGTATGGCCCTTAGTCCATAAATTCTGTACATGTGCTTTGCCACAAGGGGAGGAATAATTCTCTTTATACAATCCTTTATGATTCCCATGTGATACCATACAGTTAGAAAGTATTAATGTGTTTATCTTTATCTGTAAAATGGCAAAATACTTACCAACTTGGGAAAGATAATTAACTATTATTTGGAGAAGCTCTTAAGACTGCTGAATGCTAAGTCCTGCAAGAGAGAGAAATATATGACCTACTGACACTTGGTTAATACACACCCATGTCATCACCCATGCAGCTTTTACAGCTTCACGGGCCTTGGTAGCCAAAAGAAATAAGCAAGGCTGGATTGCTCAAAATTAATAACGGGTTTGAACAACACTTGGCAATGAAAAGTAATGCGTTCAGTATGTTAGCATCTTTTCCCTTAAAACACCTAGTATTCCAGTTTAACCTAAGTATTTTTCATCTATACCATCCTTCTAACATGGTGCATTACTGTATCTCCCATCATCTGAGAGCTGGACTAGATGACCTTTAAAGGTCCCTTCCAGCCCAAACTATTCTATGATTCTATGATTTTACTGATGTCAATATGCGTTCATGCTCAATAACCTTAGTCAGCAGTAATTTGCTTCAGATTTCATTATGAAAATGGGTTTTTTAACTATTTTATTTTCTAAACCAACTTCTATTTTTAATTCTTAGCTTTATAATCACAAGGATATGTTGTAAATACCTAGACAAAATCCTCATGACAGAAAACCTGTGACCAATAAAGGTATCAAAGCAAAAGCATATGAGAAGAAAATGTCATGAAACTCCAGATGCCAAAGACACTTTCTGCAGCAGTACCACTGCAGCAATGTAATGAAAGATGTTTTCAGCATGTATTTAATAAATTTCAACTTCTAGTGGTGACAATTTGAGCTTGGTAAAAGTCAAAGGGGTTGGACTGGAATTGATGGCAGCAATGCTAGACAGTTTCACACAATGCACCAATTCAGATGACTTTGGGAAGTTATGGGCTCCACCTTTCATATCTTCATGCTGAAATATCTTGGCTATTTCAGCTGTAACCAATGTAAGCTTTAAG
The DNA here is from genome assembly GCF_047716275.1 of Strix uralensis. Taxonomy (NCBI): domain Eukaryota; kingdom Metazoa; phylum Chordata; class Aves; order Strigiformes; family Strigidae; genus Strix; species Strix uralensis. The sequence goes on from NC_133978.1 coordinate 32,164,739, forward strand.
ATTAATTTAATATATTAACCTTAATACGGTGTAGTCAGATGTAAGAGCCAACCAATTCTAAAATATTCTTAACAGGTTTTAATTATGTCTTGCACTAGAGCTGGTAGGATATTTTTGTATGAAAGAATGGATGGGAAGTATTACAAAAAGTTAGTCTTTATGTGAATTTTTTTTATTGTTCAGCTCCCATTTAATCCAAAAATATGAGTAAATTTGACCCAATCACTTGCTGAAAAATGAAGATGTTAGCTCAGAAATACTGCAACACTGCCTTATGGAGATGAAGGATGATCTCACAGTTTAATAATGTGTTATCAATGATGTTACTGTGTTTCAGGAGAGATGTAGTTCGAATGCTTCCTGCCTTCATTCTCCTCTCTTTGCTGGGATCCTTGGCTAGGTTATATGTTCTGCAACATCTGCCCTGGCATAACACATCTTGAGAGATTTTGTCTGAGATAGAAGTTCATGCACCGTAATGCATCTCTCCAGGTCTCTGCAGTGATATTTCTGAATAGACAAGCATTTCAGTTTTCTCTCTCAGAAATCTTTGGACAGATCTGTAAACACGGACTAAATTTTCTCTGTTCTCTTTAGAGATGCAGCATTGCACATACACATGACAATATTTCAAGTAAGTTCAGCCATGCAGGGCAGTTTGTGGCAGAAAAGCATTAATAGATAAAATAGATGTAAATTCAAGTTCTGACCCTCAAACATTTGTTCAGCTGAACAGTGCCCTCTCAGGAGAGGAATCTCAGTAATGCTGAAGAGGCCTGTGACATACGTATTACTCACGGGAGCCATGGTGCAAGACTGGAAATTCACTTCCAACTCATTATGCATGTGTGGTTTCAGTTCTTTTAATGGCAGGCTTACATAGTTACATACATGTTAACTATGCAGCAGTGGGAGTAAGAAAAATCTACAAGCATTCAACATAAGTGTAATAGCAATATACTGCAGTAGATACCTCTCCACAACAACTGGGATGAGCTGGTAGCTGCTGTTGTGGCATACTTCAAACCAGGACTTTCCATGGAGAGGAAATAGGGCAGAATGAAGGCTATGAGGACTTCTCACATGTTTACATCAGCACACCTAAATGTTTGTAACAGGCCTTCAAAATTTCCATTTCAACCCCTGGATATTGGAAAGAATAAGATTCAAGATGTAATGACCATAAAAGGCAATAAGAAAGAAATCTGTGCATGCATAAGAGGAAGGAAAAAGTAGGTTCACTATTCAATGGAGATGGAAATATACTGAGGAATGATGCTGAGAAAGCTGAAATGTGATGTGTCTTTTCAATTTCCACAACTACCACAGATAACTAACACCACAGTGACTGTTTTTGCTAATTCCTCAAATATCCTAGAGCGGTTTTTTCATATTTTGTTTCGTTCTATATGCATGCTTTAAAATATTCTTTGACCTGTTCTTTCTGTTTTCTGACTTAAGCTCCTACCACATAGTTAGAATTAATTTTGCTAAAGTTCTGGACACTACTAACTTTCAGACTGAAAGCCTTGAACAATTTCACTTTCTTATCATCTGCTATTTGTTTCATGTTAAGTGGTAAACTTCTAATTTGCCTTTGTCTTTCCTTTAAATTTTCATTATGGAATCTTTTCTTCTTGCCTTTGTTATACCTTCCCAAATATGTACCAGTTTAGCCTTCCTGATTTTATTTCTATATTCTTGACCTTTATTCTCATCCTCAGATATGTCTCCTTGCTTCTGCTTTTCATATACATTTCATTTTGATTTTCAAGTCACGAAAGTGATTTTGATGCAGCTTTGTCAGTTGGGAGAGGAGCACAGACACAGCACACTCCAAATCATAAGATTCAGTTTTTAGTCTTCTTAAATATATCCCTACAAGAAATTAGATTATTAGATACCAATACCCAGGAAAATCTGATTGCTGATATGGTAAGATATATTATGACTAGTAGATATTCAGATGAGTGAAAACAGATTTGGTGCTAATCAGGTGGGAAAGTCTGAAAGAGCAACACAGAAAACCATTGTGGGTTCATAATCTAGAGGAGTTAACCATCTGGGACAATATGACATATACTGTGACCACAATGTTGTAACCCCAGCTCTAGCCCAAGGGGAGCTGTGATTCTGTCTCCCTGGCCATGTGTTAGACCTCCAAGGTCTACAAGCTAGCAGGTGTTGCTCTAGTACACTCAGAAGGGATGATAATTTGGAGTTTTTTTGAAAAAGCATTAAATAACACAAAACTGGAGTGGATTTACAGGTCTGAACAAGTTATATAAATGATTTGCCACACCCTGCTTTTCTGTCTGCTTTCTCCATGCCTCCTACAACATAGTAAAATTGTCCTAAGTCCTGCTTAGTCCTGCTAATACCAAAGATTACTGAGAAGCTAAGGAAAAGCTGAACTGGACTGAAGGGCAAATGTACTGGGTGAGTTTCATCCAGCTAAGCTTAGATATCTATATCTGTATCTCACTCTGGAAAGAAACATTCATTTCTAGAGCACAGTTCATCCGATCTCAAAGTAGATACCTCAAACATTCAGATACTTTGCTCAAAACAGGCTCTGAAGGACCCTGTTTCTCTGCACTGAATACAAAATTACTTTAAGCTGACTAGTCCAAATACAGACGATCCACTGACTTGTAGGCAGGGTAAACCCCATCCCAGCTGACAAACCTTGACAGTACGGTACAAAGCAAATAAATGAAAAGTTTATCTAGATGCACAGGACTGACATGAAGCCCTGAGATATTTGTAGTTACCCACTGGAACAACCCAAGGAAGTCAAAGCCTGGACTGTGAAATACAAAACTATAAACAACTTCAGACTGATCATCAAAGGCTTTAACCAGCTCAAATCTACTCCAGCAGTACTTTGCAGCTGGGCTCCCATCTTCCCTGCAGGATTGCTTCAGTCCTTGGAGTAGACATTATCCTCCCACTGAAGATCTTCAAGGACCTAGCTGTGATGGAGCTAATTATAGGTAATCTGCTGATGTATGTTTAAATATGCTCACCAGCACAATTTGCGGGTTGCATGGTATGCTCTGTTATGCCAAGGAAATGGATCTGACATTGAACAGGAATAAATACCAGCTCGGACTGCAGGAGATTAGTGATTTGAAGCACATGTTGTGTGACAAAGACATCCAAGCTGGGATACCAGTTCAAACAAATTCCCTTAAACAAGGATGCCTTGTCATGTATGTGTTAGGAAATACAATTCTTTCTTAATCACAATTAAGGAATCATTTTTAATATTTACTTTTTACTACAGACCAGAGGAGGAGTGGGCAGAACTGGTAATTCACCCACTATGCTACAAATACAGTAAGAAGAGACAATTCTTGCACTAAGGACACTGGAAGCTAAAAATACAAGGCAGAGGCTGAAGGGCAGCCACAGGCACAGGGTGATACTCCGTGTCTGTGATCACACGGCTGGTCTGTGCCCAAGGACTGTTCTTTCTCCCCACAGCACTGCTTAAATACAGTCCAGAGAGTGACAGTGGAAATGATAAAAGCCTCTAGAGATTGTAGAAAAAAGGTTGCCTAGAACGATGTCTTTCACACTGTCCTTAAATTAACATGAAGCCAAAGATCTCAAGCAGTGCAAGATTGCACGAATTGCTGGCTACTTTTCTGTAAAATGGACGGCAGAATCTGCTTCTAAATGACTGGTCCTACCAGCACTGTCTGAAGACTGATGAAACCACTAGTTGGATTTGATTATGAGTAGTTTCAAATTGAATCAGAAAGTTGTTTTACAGAAACCATTGCACAAATCATGGAGTGAGCCTTAGGAGAGGTCCAAGGCACTGCAGAAATCCCTACTGAACTGGACACACAGACCTGGAAAAACTACACCAAAGTTCCCAGAGTGCCTCCAATCTCAACACAAGGAGCTGCAAGAAACAGGAATATGTTCTACATAATAACACAGAGTGATTCTGTCTTCTATACCTAACAAAACATAGCCAATACAAAAATAAACATACCTTAACTGCTGAATCCTGGTGGGAAAGTCGAAGGGAAATTATGTCCTTTATGCAACTATCAAAGACACCCAGAGCTCAAAAATACACAAGACACCCCCAGTGAGCATGGTGAGTTTCAGAACAAAGTTCAAAATGTTCTGTACAAGTCATTTCTTCGAAGTTACCATCAAAAATGAAGCAGCCAAATGCAAAAAAAAAAAAAAAAAAAAAATTACATCGAAGTACTACTAACAAAATATAAAAAAATCCAAAGAAACTACACAAGACTTCTGTTTCCCTGTGCCAGTGCTAGAATGTAGCGTGTATGTACTGAAATGTAAGAGGATATATTCCTATCCATGGACTACTCAATGTATTTATGTTTGGAATTGATCTATTGCACAATGCAATGAATAACACAGTAATAACAGAGAATAAATCAGTTTCCTTAGCACCAGGTTCTGGATGGTAATAATTGCAAATAACACATGACTCATTGGCAATTCCCTTTCATATGCCAGTTTAAAGGGAACAATACTGAAGTTAATGAAATTATGCCCATACAGTCAGCTATATCCTGTTCAGATAACCAGTTTATGAAGGTGTTGGCCGTAAGGTATATTTTCCACTAACCAGGGTCCTGAGACAAAGATTATTAACCAAAAGCAGTTACAAGAGAATGATGAATGTGACATAAGTAACGCAGTATCTTTAGGCCATTACATCTACAAAAAAACAACTGCTAACATGTAAAAGAAGAGCATAATCTGTAAGTGAATTAACAGCTACCTATTTTACAGGTAGGAATTAGTTTTTACCAAAAAGCATGTGGCAGGCAATTTGTTTTGGAAACAATCAATGCCTTCAATGTTAAGATCATAAAACTTAAGCTACCACTGTAGGTTGTTTCAAAAAGAACAGCAGAAGACATGCCACCACATCATAGGAGAATTCCTGGCCTCCTTGACATTAATCAAGAAATGTCTCTGTTCTGAGCCTTGCTTTTTACTCCTGTTTGGGTTTGTAAGAACACAGGGAGTAGAAATTCAGCACAGGGGAGGCAGGCAGTGGATACAACACACCTCCAAACACTGCATAGTTAATTACAGCCCTGGAATCATGCTCAATTGGTAGTGTGGGCCAAATAGATTCTGGGGGTTTTTAATTACTTGTTGCTATATTAATGTTATTTTTATAGTGATTAGAAAAGATGTGACTCAGAAGTGAGCCACCACAGGAATGACAAGTATTTCAAACTGGAAAGAAATGCACTGGTCTTTCCTGATGCAGATCCACCAGGTGGTAAGGTGGTGAAAATGAAAGGAACTCTTATAGCAGGTAAAATATTTTACTTAGCCCACACATGTTATTAAATACCTATTAGACAGGAGTAACAAAGAGTCTTGTGGGGAACAAAATTGATGAAGTCAGGTCCACCGTGCAAGCAGTTCAGAAAAAACAGACCCTTCTAGAGCTGAGAACCCAAGTGAGCAAATCCTCACTGTTGCTGCACTGTTGATTCACATATCCGCAGGTGGGTGCTTAGCTAATGGGTGTACATACACCCACAACCGAACACACGCATGCTGGCAGGCATGCACCTCTGTCCTCATTCAGGATAACAAATCTACACAGCATCATACACACAGTGAAGAAGAGCCCACACACCTCCATAGTAATTTTCTAGTGTGTGCTAAGAGCATATCCCCCCCTGCTCTGTGCTAATTTGGTCTCCCATCTTACTTCCTTTTTCTCATTCACTTACCTGCTTGCATTTCTTCTGCCTTTTGATGTTTTTCAAAAACAAATGCTATGCAAAAACTGTGTTAGTGCAATGTTTACCCAGCAAGGTCAGGAAGATGGCAAAAGCTATCTGGCATACAAAGATGGGGGAGAAGTACAAACAAGAGCAGTCATGCCAGACAGTCTCAGAAGCATAGCCAAAGACAGGGTCAGAGAGACCAGAACAGTTAAAATCAGTCAAAATGCCCTATCCTGAGCACTGCAGTAAGACTCAAGGGATACTTGTGTAAATCATCACCAATCTCAAGAGACTAAAAATATGTTTAAATTTTCCCTCACATTGTGTAAGAGAAAAGTTGTCACATCAGAGGCAGCTATTTCCTAGTAGAAGACTTGACCACAAAATATTGTCTAGATCTCCTAAAGGTATTGCTCGGTTTAGGGCAGAAATAAAAGCAGGATGTGGAGGCTGGCTATTCTTCCAGTTGCTCCCTACCAGTTGCTAGTTGGCTATTTAGAAACTCATTAACTTCCTCAAGAGACCTTGGCCCTAATTAGACTGATCAGCCTGCCCCTTTCTCCTTCACCTCTGCCTCTCAGAGCCTTCCATAATGATTAAAGGAAACCATACTCCTTTTGTACAATTTTAGAAACAGAATTTCTTGACCTTACAGGATCTGCATATAACTGTTGAAGTCTGTTCTGCCTCAGAGTTTACCAGACTACTCCAGAATTCTCCAGCTTGCTTTTACACCCTAATTCTTCATGCATACACCTACCACTCTTAAGTCCTTCTCTAAAGGAGGCTCTGTAGTTTCCTTTCCTTTGTCTTTTGTACAACAGAATCTGTTTTAACTGTGATTGAAGTGTCACCAGGGCCATTCAGCCAATTGTAATGTTGATGCCAATCCTGCGGTCTTTTTAACACCATCAGTGAGAAGGAAATGAACAAAAAATGGACTCATTCCCTCTTCCAAAATTATAATGTATTTTGTATGTAGATATGTACCCAAATGCTCCATAATGGTGACAAAAAGAACTTATCAATATAATAGAAAAACAAGAGGACTCCTCACTTTAATTTCTGTCTAAGTGGATGCAGTCAACAATATTAAGTTGAATAAGTATGTGAACTGGAAAGTAAACAAACTGTAGAAAGCAAAATGAGAAAAGTTATGATTGCAAAGCACAAGCACAGTCTTACTCAGGCACTTACACAGTTTAATGCATGTGGCCAGCTTATGCAAAATGTCTTTTTATTTCCTGAATTTCTTCCAATTTCTCAGAAATATGTCTCATATGCAACATGCCTGCACAAGAAAATAAAGGGTGCCATGCCCTGAGACTGGTCTTTTTGGATGACTGGACATGGGTTCCACTGCTGCACAGCCAGCAGTGCACTCATAGTCCAGCTAAAGCCATCTTCTTCCCAGGTAACTGTGACAGTCCTTATTCACCAAGATTAAAGGAAGTATTGTCCTTGCACATGGACTATCAAAATAGTCAGTCCAAGGGCTATAAAGTAGTAATACTACCCTAACACCTCTCTGATTAATATAATTACTGTAAATGCCACCTAAAGACTCTTATCTTATTGTGGATATGTACACAGATCTTACATTGGCATTACAGGAAGGCAAACTGAAGCCATCATAATTCATTATCATAATTATATATTAATGATAACCCTAGATTTTTTTTCCAAAACATGTTTGAAAAACATCATCACTACAACAACAGAAATCCCAGCAGGAGTGAGGATAAGTAATCTCCTGAATGGTATCCTACCTGTAGCAATTAAATGAAATTGTAATCAACAGATTTATCAGCTCAGAGACAGCCTGGTGAAAATAATGAAATATTTTAACAAAATATGATGCCATGACACCCAAGGAATTTCTTAACACTATATCTAAGAGAGGCATGAGGCTACAAGGCCCATTTAAAATAACAGTCAGTAGCCTGTTAAAATGTTCCTGTTCTGGTAGCCTTACCTTGAGTAGTCACTTATTTACCAAGCTTGAGCTGCAGGTATGGTCAAATCACTGATTAAATATTTCCTGAATTCTGCTGCTGTTTTCCTTAGGTTTCCATATGCATGCTTAACCTTGCCTATTTTCTGCTTTCTCACCTTCTCATACACAAATTTCCAATTCTGTATTAACTGTCTTTTGTATTCAAACACAATTTCACTCACATTCATGCCTTTTCAATTTCTAAAAGACTAGTCTTTAAAAAGAAACGTACTGAATAAGTAGACATTTCCCTTCACCCTTCCTAAGTAAAAATTTCAGTCTATATAATTCTTGGGAGAAAAGACTTCTGCATCAGAGAATTCTGGGGGACAGAAAAATTTCCCAAACAAGAATTGCTTCCAGCTCTGTAAGCACAACTGATCAAATTTCATTCTGAAGAACACTGCAATATTTCCACGTTCATTCTCTGTAGAATTTGGATTAAATGTTGAAATAATGAACTCTACGGAAATATTGATATGTCCTATAGATATATAGATATTCTCTTCTGAGAGAATGGAGCATTGTCTCCTTACCAGTCCTCATTTTTAAATAACTTAAGGGCAGCAGATCATCTTCAGAGGGAACACTGGGCCTCTCTGTCAGTATTCTCAGGGAAATGAATCTAAACTACCCTCAGAAATGATGGAGGCTCCCTTGTACTTGGAGGATGAAGACCAATCTGGAGAATACATGGTCGGATCAACAGCCTCATTGTAAAGTAGCCTCACTGCAGGCAAAGTAGTTTCATTGGAAAAGGTACTTTGTGAAAGACAGGGGTTAGTTTTTAAAAAGCTGTTCTGCATGAAACTCAAAGTGCGATACATTTATTTGGCAAATACAGATGGAGAAGCTTCCAGTGCTGAATAACAGTGGAAAGAGGACCATCAGTTTTGCACTGAAAATCACAAGATTTAGATTCCTACAGAACTTCATTTGAAAAGATGAATTAGAGATCTAGATGACTTAGATCAATGTTTTTAAAGGTATTTAAGTGCCAAATCCCCCTAGAGTTAAGATATTTGACCATAACCAGGAAGTTTTGAATAGAATAACTACGTAAGTTCAAAATAACATTTCAAAATTAAAGCATACTGGCCAAGCAGAAAAAGCTATTACCATCACAATAATCAACCACATAAATAAATCATCAGCATGATTGATCTCAGTGGCCTTTAATCCAGATGGCTCTTTTCCCAGGCCATCTAGGACACTTTGTCCAGTATGTTAAATCTAAAAGATAATAACTATGGTAGATAACATGGCTATATACAGCATTTAGACACAAATACTAGGGCATGTCCCTGCATAAGAACTATATTGCCCACTCAGTAGTCAGGATGCCCCCAACTTTGGCATGGACAGACAAATAAGAGATAAGAGGACAAGAGGAGCTGCCCCTTCTTGTGTGATCTTTGGAAAATGAGAGGCAAGGACAGTCCATGCATCGGGCAAGGCTGGGGCAGGTCCCTTTGCACACCGAGCGGTGGAAACATCCCTGAAGAAGGCAGAGCAATGAAATATCAAGGTACAGTTTCCCTCTTTCTCCTTTGATCTTCTGGGGCCTCTGAGCAGCAAAACTCAGGCTGTAGCTGGCCTCATCACTTTACTTCAAGAGAGCATAGTTAGACTGAGACTAAGGCGTCCAGGCTGGCTATGACTGTGCAGTAACACAGGAAGCACAAGAGCCTTTATTTCCATCTCTTTGGATGGTAATGATTAAAATAGCTGATAAAGTGCAAAACCATGCATGAATAACCTGGGATCATAGCAATAGCCTGGTGCCAAGGAACTGTGTTAGCTGACCACCATTGACTGCCCAACATCAACTACTGTCTCCCTGCCTGCAGAGCCTTTCCTGGCTGATGGCATAATCCTGGTGAGAGGAGCAGAGGCAGAAGAGCAAGGAGGAAAACGCTACTGAAACCCTGCACAAGGTGAGGGAGCGGTGGAAGGAAAGATTTATAAACAAAATCTCACGCACAAGCATATTTAAGTAGCATAGACAAAGTCATGAAGTGAAGTAGACTGTACGAGCATCAGTGTTTGCTGAGCTCAATGAAAGTGGTAACTGAACAGAAGGGTGGTGGGAGAGTAAATATTAAAGGTGTGAAGATGAGAAGCCAGCCCATGATACCAGAAGACGGCAATATGTAGTAGCAACTGCAGACAATGGGGGTTTAGTGTCATATTGGACAGACCATAAGGGTTGCAACTACAGGAGAAAAATGAAGACTAAAAAGTGTAAAAATGAGCTGGCATAGGGATTAACAATGCTGATAGAAAAGGAGACAGAAAGGTTTCAGGTCGCACTGCAACTGAGGATCTCAGTTGAGTTGGCTCCTGACAGGAGTTGAAGGAGGAAGAGAACATGTGGCATCTGTTGTCCTGGAGAGGAGCATCTTTCCAAACTGCTTGCCAGTCACCACAAGATTATGGCTTGGAAGAGAAGTCAAAAATGTCTGGATGACTGGACATTTCACTCACAACTGCTATTCCTGAGTGATGTAGGCTTTCATCTATTCTATTTTAAATTACCTGATAATACGTTATCTACATTATTAGCCTATGAATGTATCCCTAAAGATTCAAGGAAATTATGTTTGCCTTCATATTGCTGCTTGCTTGCCATATTGAAACAGCAGCACTAAATAATAATTATTATAGATAATGCAAATAATCAGAACAGGCCAATGAAAGGTCCAAGAGATGCGGCAGCATGTGGAGGAGGGTGAGATGTCTTCACCAGATTTCATATGAGTGAGTGAGTCACTTTGCTTTCCTGTATCACGCGTTGTCTGTTTATAGTACACCACTGACACCATCTCCTGGCCAGTTGGTGTCTGGAGTAAAATCTTTATAAAGGTCTCTGAGAGACTGGAATGAAAGGTATTGCAAACATAGAAAATATTATCTTTGCCGTATCTTATGTATATTCATATTCATTGACTTTACCTATGCCAAAATTATACCTCCCCCCCCCCCCCCCCCGAATTAGATGTAGGGTACAGGCATTTCAACTACATTTTTTTTCACAAAGGGTTTCCAGCAAGTGTATCAGAATACTCTAAAATAAGCTTACATTTTCAAAACAGACTATTGGTTTGGCTATAACTTATTTTGGAGCCCACTGAGAAAAAAGAAAACTGATATTAAGGAAAAGCCTGTGAAAACAGAGCCTTTCCCAGTGTTTCAAGTTCAGCACTTTAAACCTTACACACTTTCTGAAACATCACTAATGTATTTTCACCACCTATTGCTGTCAAAGATTCAGTATTCCCTGTTCTTTTTACTCATTTTTTAGATAAGACCATCCAGAGATACAAAGAATAACTCTTTATGTGCTTTTGGTACAGCCAAGCAGGCAATAGACCAAGTTCTGTCCAGTTAACACTTACTGAATTTATTCAGCTGTTTTCAAGTATTTAAAACAAGGCTTTGACATCTTCTTGATCTTTCAAAATCTTAAATATCTATAGATGTCCAACATAGCACATTAAGGAGTTACCTTGGAAATTGCTCGGGGGTTATTGCTTATATATATCAATTGACCCAGACACCTTTCATTTCAAAATCATTTAAGAACTGACTCACAGCTCAAGGAAGATACCTTCTGATCTTTGGCTTTAGAGACCATATTTCCAGAAAAATAATCAGAATCAGTAACTTGTATTTTTGTCTTTAAATTAATTCAGGAACATAGGGTCAACTTCTAATTTTAGCTAATCTCAGAATAAACAAACAGCAGCAGAGCCTCTTGCGTCATTAACAGCATGATCAATCCAGAGTCTTCAGCACAGTCTGTCCTAGAGAATTGAGTACTTGGAGTTAGTGGGTTTCTGAGGAGAGCAACTCTGTGAATCCCTTGGAAGGTAATCAGATTATTGTACTCCTGAGGGATTTTCATAGGAGAGAACTGCAGTGTCATACTTTCTGGAATAGCTTGTAGGAAATAGTATATGAATGCTGTTGGAATATTATAATTGCAAATATTTTATGCAGATGACCACAATGCCCTGTTCAGCTAGTTTAGATTGAAATGATCACTTTCTGCAGAGTGCATACTTCATCCAATTACATTACCGTAAGCCACACTAGAAGACAGAAACTGTCATTTTAAAAGCTAGTAAATAGTACTTATCATCATCATACAAGATGGTCAAATTGATTTTGAGTGAATCAGTGCAACAGCAGCTACATCCCAGAAGAAGAAAAAGCAAAGATGTCAACTTTCTCAAACTTGGCTATCAGAGGAAGCCTGTGAAAATCTCTGGAGAGCCGTATATGGGCAGTAACACACCCATCTCTTACATGTGGTGTTTCAGTGATTCTCCAAGAAATCCTATCTTCAAGCAGCCAGATGAAAAAGGAAGATCTTGTTTTTATTTGCAATTGGTTGAGTCATAAAGCAACAAGGCCTGAAGCCTCCAGATGCTATTGCTCTGCTTCATCCCACTACATGGAGCCTGTAACCTCTCTACTACTGTAAGACATGGTGAATGGAAAGAACCATCTCAATGTATATCATCATCAGTGTTTTGGTGTAATTTGAAAAAAACTATATGCTTTAATTGATCTGAAATTTGGTCTGTTATCTATGGGAAGTCTCAGAAAGTGACCTTTTTGGAAGTTGAATGCACTAAAGCCTATGTCTTGACAAAGTGGGAAGAAAAACATTGTTTATGGCATCAGAAGAGGAAAATCCACTGAGACACTCAACTGGTGATTGATTGTGAGTCATCAAATCATCGTTAATAAGCCATAAGGCCCAGTGTGAATGGTAAACTGACAAGCAGGGGGAGTTTAGTACTTTAGGTGGTAAAATAGCCTCTGATATAAATGGGAGTCCTCTGTTCCAGAAGACAAGGCCTGACAATCATCCTGACAGTCCAGGCAATCATCCTGCAGCTTCCCAGAAAGCTTTTCTTATTCACAGGACAGACCCAGCCAAAGTTTGCTTGGATAGCTTCTCCTCCAAGCTGCTTACTGTTTGAATGACACAGGGGAAATAAGAGCAGTATGGCCAGCTCAAGAGCCCTACACTGGGCTTTGCCTTTCTGTGGCTCAGTTCCATTATCTGCAAAACAGAGATAATGGTACTAAGATTGTGATAAGCATTATTATGATCACTTTACAAGTACAGCACAAGCTAATTAATACAGCCAAGTTTGATACATGCAGCTCTCAAAGCCACGTAATTCTTTATAACAAACAGATCCCTTTCACAGCAAGAGAGACTGTCTCCAAGCATGATGCTATCAGAGTGCTGAAAAATCACAAACTTTTAAAAATGAGGACAACACTAGTATAATGGATACAGTGTGCTAAGAAAAGTAGGTCTAAGAACGAACTAGCAGGATTATGTAGCTCAGGAAACCAGAACTGTGATTTTAATCAGCAGCTGCAATTGATAGAAGTGCAGAGGTTTGTGTTCGATTTGAGAGGGCAGCACTACTGATAGTGAAAGATTATTTCCCAGGGGAAACTAATGGATCTTAACTCTTCAATGGATAGGAATTATGGTAAGCATTTATAAAATTTTTACCAGTCCTTCATGTGTACAATCCTATCTGGATCACACAAAGCAGGTTTATAATTCAGCTGGCTCAGACCATCAGGTCTTCAGGAAGTTGGAGACAGGCTCTGTAGCTCAGTTAAGGGTAGAGGTGTTATGGAGAGAGCAGGAGTACTCCAGGCTCCCAGGGAAATACAGATTGCAAATATGAGGAAAGGTTTCTAGGCTTGGGAATGTGAATGGATGGAGCCAATTCCAAGCTAGGTGGCAATCAAGTCCTTTATTGTAATTCTGCACTTCTGCTTCTGAAATTTCTTTATCAGTTTGCCTCTGCATTTTTCTTTGCTTTGTATTTTATTACTTAACCATCTTTTTAAAGTAAGCAGCATATATTTAGGGTCAGTTCCTCAGCGGTCAATGAAATTGCCACTGAGGGACACCAGAGGAGAAATTTGCCTTTAATATAGTTTTAATGCCTCACTGCACTGCAGTCCTTTTTTTGTCAGATTTTCTGTAACAAAGCATGTATGCTGCAGAAGCAGCATTATTTATGGCGAACACATCATGGCCAGAAATCAGGCAGAAGATCAGACAGCTTCTACAGACTCTTCAAAGTTGTCGTGACACACCCCAACCCAAGCTGAGAAACATCATATTGCTGCAACCTTCCCAGCACTAGTGGGATAACGTCCAGAAAAGGGAGCATTACTGGAGCAGTGGTTACTGTGTCAGAGCCAGCTGCCAATCTGAGAAGATTAAACTAATGAATGACACAAAGAGTTCATTCTACCTTCTTTCTCACCTTCCTCTTAAAATCCTCTCCCCACCCCCCCCGCCCCACACTGCCAAGAGATCAAGACCTGTTGTTGAGATAACAAGAACTAAAAGGCGTACAAGGTGTTATACAGGACGGCATGGTTGAGATCCAAAAAAGCACTTAAGCACCTCAGAAGCCATTTAGGCCACATTCAGGTGATTCCAGAACGCTATTCCTCAGCAACATCACTCTGCTACAAAATGCTTAATCCATGTAATCTCAACAGAAAATGCCTGCAATTCTGCCATGGCACATAACAAGCAGGACAGCAGCACTGATTACAGCTGAGCCCAGCAGCCACAGCCATGGTCTCTTCAAAGGACAGCTGGAGAAGACAGGCCTGGTGGTCAGAGCCCTTGCCCAGGACTATGGGAGACCCAGATGCAATTATCCTCGCCTGTAAAGTTCAAAGCTATCTTTCCCCAGAAGTGCTCTAATTCTACCTAGAAGCTAGCCTTGGGCACTCAATGAGTAATTAATTTGAGGGCATTCTGCTGACTGGAGCAGGCTCAGGCACGTGTGCCACAGGGCGTGCAGGGGTGCTTAAACTTCCAAGGCAAACAAAAAATCGATGTCAAGCCAACCAGAGCAGTCTCAATTCAGATGCCCACACAGACATCCAGTGCCATTTCAGATGTCCCTGAGTATCCTGCCCAGCCTCCAGATTCCGCTCCAAAAGCGCGTGAGTCTCCTAGAGGTCCTGTGTCACAGCTGTGGATATCTTGGCCACCTTACAGCACCTTTTAATGCAATACATGCCTTGTTTAGGCAAATGAATCGAGTGCCTGGCAAGTTTAGGCCTCTCTAAATGGTGGCAGCCCAGGGATGGCTGCGGTCTCACGTGACCAGTGTAAGTAATCAGTTCCGGTCTCATGACCTGTTCTACATGTCTCATGCCTTTATTAAATCAAGCCCCAAATCCTTATCCTGCATAACTAGCTATCTGCAAGACAGCCCATTAAAAAAAAAAAAAAAAAAGCCAAATAAAACACTTACCCACACAAATGCTTCAAGGAAACTCAGCTGGAAAACGATGTTTTGTTCCAACAGTAGCAAACTCCAGTGAGAACTTTACTAGAGAATCTTCCAAAGAATATTACTCTAAATAAGTTGGCAAAGCTAAACAGCAACAGGATCAAGCATTCAAATGAACCTGAAATATTTTTATTTACTTCAGCCACAATTCTGTGCTCAGCAAGATTTTTTGTTGTAAATGTCTGTGTAAATGCCTTGGACAGCAGAAATGTCAAGAGAATGCTTCTTCAGCTGAGAGTCTGTGCTCACCCACACCCCAGGGAGTGCATGTACCAACAGCAGCACTGTCTTGCCAAGTGCATGGCTGCAGGTGATTGCTGAAACATTATGATTCAGCGTTGCGTAGTTACACAGACAGGTGATGCATGAGGAAGTTTAGAGCAGAAGACTCTCTTCCGGTGGCCCGAACCTCCATCTCTGATTTTTATGTGACTCCCCATTCCACAAAGACAACTTCCTCTAATTTCCTCTATTTCTGATTTGTTGTGTGCTACTATTGAAGAATGTCAGCCATCTGAGGACTTAGGGTGGAGGGTGTGTGTGGGTCCCAGGTGCTCTGTTACGCACCTGCATGGTTCTGTCATAGAATGAAAGGTTGGAAGGGACCTCAAGGATCATCTGGTCCAACCTTTCTGGCAAAAGCACGGTCTAGACAAGATGGCCCAGCACTGTGTCCAGCTGAATCTTAAAAGTGCCCAATGTTGCGGAATCTACCACTTCCCTGGGGAGATTATTCCAGTGGGTGATTGTTCTCATTGTGAAAAATCTTCCTCTTGTGTCCAATCAGAATGTCCCCAGGAGTAACTTGTACCCATTACCCCTCATCTTTTCTATGTGACTCCTTGTAAAAAGGGAGTCTCTATCTTCTTTGTAGCCACCCTTTAAATACTGGAATACAGCGATAAGGCCTCCCCTAAGCCTTCTCAAGGCTGAAAAACCCAATTCTCTCAGCCTTTCCTCATGGCAGGCTCCCAGTTCTCTGATCATCTTTGTGGCCCTCATCTGCACCCTCTCCAGCCTGTCCACATCTTTTTTGTATAGTGGGGACCAGAACTGAACACAGCATTCCAGGTGTAGTCTGACAAGTGCCGAGTAGAGTGGGATAACAACTTCTTTATCTCTGCTGGTGATGCCCTTGTTGATGCCACCCAGCATCCCACTGGCTTTCTTTGCCGCTGCAGCACACTGTTCACTCACATTGAGCTTGTTGTCCACCAGGACCCCCAGGTCCCTCTACACAGAGCTGCTCCCCAGCTGGGTAGATCCCAGCCTGTGCTGCACTCCTGGATTATGTTTTCCCAGGGACAAGACCTTACACTTCTCCTTCCTGAACTTGATAGGGCTCTTGTTAGCCCACTCTATCCCAGCCTATGCAGGTCTTCCTGCAGGATGGTGCTCTCTTCTGAAATGTCCACCTCACCACTCAGTTTGGTATCATCAGCAAACTTCATCAGGGTACACTTGATCCCATCACCCAGATGACTTACGAAGATATTAAACAGCATTGGGCCCAATACCAATCCCTGGGGGACCCCACTTGTGACAGGTTGCCAGTTTGAAGAAGAGCTATCTACCACCACCCTCTGGGCGTGGCCTCTCAGCCAGTTCCCCACCCACCACACTGACCACTTGTCTAGACAGTAACATATCAGTTTCTCTAAGAGGAGGCTGTGGGGAACTGTATTGAAAGCCTTGGAGAAATCCAGGTGGACAATGTCCACCACTTGCCCCACATCACCCGAGCAGGTTACTTTGTCCTCTGCTCACAGGGATGAAACATCATAGAATAGAATAGAATCATACAATCATTTAGGTTGGAAAGGACCTTTAAGATCAAGTCCAACCATAAACCTAACACTGCCAAGTCCACCACTAAACCATATGTCCCTAAATGCCACATCTACATGTCTTTTAAATACCTCCAGGGATGGTGACTCAATCATGTGTTGAAGTCTGCGACCAACCACGTGCCATGAGTAACTAACTATTGGAAAGGCATTTATTCTATAAAAGGCTGAAATCCATAAGGAATTTATGACTTGAAGCAATGAGTCTACACAGCACAGCTCACTGTAGACTTAGGATCCAGGACATATTTGACTGTACCAACACACTGCTGCATTTCCAACAGGACCCATTAACTCAGATCAGGCCTAATAAAAATGCAGTTACCATGCTTCCAGACCCAGCATGGAAGTCTCCACACCT
This sequence comes from Strix uralensis, assembly GCF_047716275.1. Lineage (NCBI taxonomy): Eukaryota > Metazoa > Chordata > Aves > Strigiformes > Strigidae > Strix > Strix uralensis. The sequence continues at coordinate 32,182,060 of NC_133978.1, forward strand.
GTGGGATAAATACACTCCTTATCTCAGACAAAACTGAGTTTGCCAGGCTTTGGTGCGTGGTTAGAAACACTATCATCAATGTATTGAAGTCTCTAGGTGAGTGTCACCAGATCTCACTCCTTCTGGAATCAGCTCCATTGATCATTATTACCCCATAAAGTCCTTCCATACAGCTAAGGGACTCTTCAGGTTTATTGTTTTACCCAAAACAATGAAAATTGGATGTCACAATATCACTTGCAGATTCAAACAGCAGAACCTCATTTTCTTCATGTAAAAACCAGACAGTAGATATTCACACAGCTTTCCATCACAATGCAAGGAACAAAGCTGGAGAGACAAGCTGCCCTTGCAGGTGAAAATCACAATAAGGCCTTCATTTGCTCTTTGTTGAAATCTTTACAGATACTTAGACTGCTGAGATTATTCAATGGGCTTGGAAAGTAGAAATGCAGGGAAATGCAACAATCCTCAATGGTCTGCTTTGCAATTTAATGACTTTCCTTTTTCTGTGTGTGCAATTACTCAGAGAAACATAACCCTTCCCCAAGCCTTCACCTTTGATCAGAGCAGGTATCAAATGCTGGTTGGCTTAGGTACATTTTGTGCTTGTTTCTTATGCAAATGCAAACTACTATACACCAGCTGGTACTTCTGCCAAATTTGTTTCATGGATTTCATTCTGTTTTCTACCTTTCACCTAAAAGGGGTATTATGTACATGGAGATTACTTTTCTTCGAGAAGATAGTGAGAGATTTATTTTCTTTCAAAAATTATGGGATTAGATCAATTTTGGAGTAATTCCACTGAAACCTGTAGCATTACACCAATGATAATTTAATTACAGTATTTGCTAAAAATCATCAGAACAAAGCTAATCTGTTTCAAGTGTTTTGTTAATGTTATGGCGAGGTTGACCAATTACTTACATCATTTTTAGCACAGCATTTACACTATGCCTAATCAAGGTTAGCCAAGTATTTTATGCTCCAAATCAGCCCTGTGTAGGCAGACCTGAGAGACCAAGTCCAACCCCAGAGCTGAATCTGACCCCCTGAGCTTGAAGAATCAGTTTGTACAAGGTCATGAGGCCTTTCTCATGCCCCAAGACACAAGGTTTCTCCTGTAAATCTGCCCTTGTTTCTGGGCTATATATGTTTGATAACAGGATGGGTCATAAAGTGTCACCAGAAACCCTGGTTTCTGGTTCCAGACCAAATACACACTCACACACAGAAAGACAAAAATAAGTGAATGTTTACACAGTGTATATTCAGAGTTGGGCTTAGGGAATCAAATTTGGGTCTCAATGCCTGCAGGATGTGGGATGAGGATGTAAAACAGACACCTGGAGTTAAATCTTCCTTATTTTAGGATTTCTGATGAGGATAATCCCTAGTTAGGTCACACCAAATAATTTATGAGCTTTGGTTCTTGTTCAGTGGATTATTCTTTAATTAAATTAAAATAACAACAAACCCTGGCCAAAGGATTTTATCCATGTGTACATCTTTAAGTAATCTCATTTAAATCAGAATGTGATGGCTTCCAGGATGTGGCTCACAAGAATAGTGAGAGCAGCCTATTATGTGCTCTGTATTGCAATCCTTATGAAGCTTCAGGTCTAGGTTCAGGCTTATTATTTGAAACTAAACACAGAAATTTATAGGCTTTTCAACCTTTCTTTAGGGCTTTGGATCAGTCTGAAAGAAGCAGAAGTCACCCTAATTACTTATAAATATTTTCATATCATTGTAGATTCACCTGCACACCACGACCACTGGGAGAGAGACAGCATCCTATACAGTGCATGGTGTTGTCATGGCCATGCTTTGCTAATGCCACCTGGCTTGAGACACTCCTTGCAGTGAATGCTTTCCTGAAGGTGTGCCCATAAATCTTACCCATAGGAGCACCCACAGGAGACCTGAAAACTCACTGTCTCGCATTTCAGGTTAAGATGAGGGCCACTATGCTCTTCCATCCCACTCCTTCCTCCCTCAAAAACTCCAGACTAATGACAATGGTACAGCCTTACTACTGCGTAATCCCTATATGCCAAAAGTTGCTTGAGAGAAGGCAGATCCATACCAAACTCCTGCCACGATGGGGCAGAATGAGGCTCTCCACAGAAGGAGACACCGAAAATCATCTCTGAGGAGCTCCACAGGACTGGGCCCCACACACAAGGTCAGTGAGACCCTCTGTGTTTTGTGACTCAAGACAGGTATCAGAACATAAGTAGCTTCACAGCACACAGATCTGGGTGGACACACATGTGCCCAAAGTTGAGGCTGTGCCAGTTTACATGGCAAGAGGGTCTATAAGCCATCCTTTTTTATGTAGGCATGTAAAATAGCAGTAGCATACCCATGTCCTTTTTCTGGGACTGTCACTAAAAGCTAACACAAACAGGATGTAATAGCTCACCAGAAAATCTTACCAGCTGACCAAGACTGTCATATGGCAACCATGTGACTGATGGTCATATGAAGAGCCAATTTGTTTCACTATTATGTGTAATGGTCAGTTTTACATGTTCTATAGTGTTAATATTTAATGTATACTACAGTCTTCTATGCACATAGCATTAGGTACTATGTAGTATAATACTTAGGTTTATGGAAGATCCTACCTAAACTCAGATTATATGCCTGTGAACTTTTAGAAAAAATAAGTGAAAAAAACAACCCCAAAGGTTGTATATGATCTGTTGAAATTACTTTTGTCCACTTGCATGGCACAAAAGATTGACATTGTCAGTAAGTCATTCAAGACAGGCAGCTAATTCCTATAAATATTTTTTCACTGAATTCTAGAAGGAAGTTGTGGCTTCACCTCTGCAGTAATTCTACATTTCCCTAATTAACTTGTAAACCAAAAATTTTGTGCCAGTTATATACCTTCAGCAGGTTTCTGTTTAATTATTTCCAAGATCTGTAAAAAGCCACCATAGAAAGACTTTTAAAAAATCGAATAGCAGCAATACAGTCCCATCTAGGGCAAGGGAACTGCTTTTCTATAACTTTTTTTTTTCCTCCCACACTGGACAATACTGGCGGGTCGAGATTTAACCAGAGATGGGCTCCTTTTACAAGATTGCTTATATAAAGCGAAGATAACGCCAGCTGGGTTCATTTGAAAGAGGACATCTTGGGAAGAGCTGACAGCGCAGCTATTGGAATAAGGCTGGAATGAAAATCTGAAACACTTAGCCCCTTCCTGTCTTGTAGGTATAATACTTAATTTCTTATAGAATGCATAGGATTGTAATTAGAAGGAAATGTCACTGAAATGTACTGTATGAGCCTGTTTTAGATATATCTTTTTAAATAGAGGCTGAATGAAAATGTTGAAACTGATTGTTTTTGTTGGAAATACTTAAACAAGAAGATTTTTTTTCTTAACCTAAATGATATTTGTTACTTCTGACAGTGTGCTCAGTGATGTGTATCTGAGGGCAGACACTGAAGAGTGTCTACAAAGGGAAAATATGAGAACTGCAGTCCAAATCCCACAGGCTGCACATGCTTCTCCCTGTGGGAAACAGTTTGCAAGTTTGAGGCCTGAAGTGGGAATGTAAATTACTGCTGTGTATGTTTTCCTACAAACTCAACATTTAGCAGTAAAGGAGAAAATGCATAATTTACAAAAAATGCGCTACATGAAGTTAAGATTATATACATCAGGATAGCCATCACCACAGAGAATAGTTTCAGCATTAAATTTATAAGCATGATATATATATATGTTATTGCATCATATTTCATCTAGTAATTTTTATTCCCTCTTTTTTCATATCCCATTGTTTCAGTTTCATTTGGTTATACTAACATTTTTGGTTTAGACTCTTTACAAGAACAAAGAAAATCTAGAATAATTAAAAGCCACCACTAAACCGAAATAGTAAAATTGTCACAATAGGCATCCAACAATAACAATGGTCTTGGAAATATTTATCCTGTAGATGCAATTAAGTTGGGTGACAGAGTATCAGTAATGTTATTTTTTTCTCTCTGCAAGAAGAACATGTTTAGCAGTAGCTACAGTTTCATTTCTGCAGTCAATGCATTCATTGCTTTTATTTCCAATTTTGAAGACAATTTCAGCTTTTATTCCCTGTGTCCTCAGATTGTTGCAAGAAATGGTGACTCTTACTATTTATCTGCTGGTCATCTTGGCTCGAGCTCTTGCAGGGCCTTGCATTCCAAATAAAGCAGGTAAAATAACTTAAGTCTCCTATGATCTTCTCTTGTAATTAAGCTGCCAAACGGTTTTATTCTATCTAAAAGTGGAAAGGTTTTTTTTCCACAAAGTTAAACTGTGGATTCTAGAGAGCTAATCTTTACATTTCTTTTACTGATCTGCTTCCAGCTAGCACAGTAAAGCACATAGTACTGAAGTCCTAGCCCCACAGAGAATTAGGCATATGCTTAACTCTGTGCAATAATCACAGTGCAATAAAGTTAAGCACAAGAAGAATTCAGGGATAAAATGGCAAAGAAAACAATGACAATTAGAAATTATCTGCAATAGCACAGGCTGGATGCAGCAGATCTTTGCTGCCCAAGCTGGGCTTTAGTCCCGCTGACTGCAATCAGATAACTAGTGGTAAATGAATGTGTTGGACTGAACTCCTGAACCACACTGCTACATTAAACAAGAAAAAACAAAAATCACTGAATGTAAGTCTCTAATTGCACACTGATTTCTGCCTAGAAACTCAAATGATTTGGTGCCAGACAGACCTGTAATACAGAATTCACTACAACTCAGAAATGTGCTTTAGAAATGTGTGGGAATACCCTGCAATATAGTGTCTACTTTGTATGTGCATGACTGGTGTCAGACTACTGTCAGTAATTTCATGGTATAGCTTAAGTATTTGGCCCTCTAGCCATTTATTTCAGCACGGTCATTTGCACAAGCAGTTTCTCTGAACTGCAGGAATTTTCATAGCTGCAAAGTCACCAGAGCTACAAATCTGACCATAAACACAAGCAGAATCAGCTTTCATGTGCTGAAGGTTTGTTGACCAGAAAGGAGCAAGTTGTTAAGGTCCCTAGTTGACTTTCCCCAAGTATTCCCTAACAGACATGAAAAGGCTGCAAAATGAGGCTTTTATCATAAAAATGTGAGTGTCGAGGGCTTTAAAAGAAATAATTGAATAATTACAGGCAGGGTGACTTTTTTCTGACTGTAGTAATTGGAAGTCTTTCTCAATTTTCAGGTCACTAATGGTTAGTCAATATTTGTCCTTTAAATTCCCATCAGACATTCAAATTTGCACTGCCTGATTCTCATTGAAAAATGTCCAATTCTGCTATCATGAAGCAATCAATCTGTAAGTTATGTTGTTTAATATTCATGGTTGTATTAGCAATCATCATGTTTGGAAACATATTGCACTGCTATTAACCATTGCTGTTAACAGGGCTAGGATTTCAGTTCATTTACTATTGCTATTAACAGGGTTAGGCTTTTCACTTCATTTTTAGATTTTATCTTTTCACTCGAGAATTGTAAAAATTCAGTTTGCGCTGGTGCTGCAATGCCAGTGCAAGGAGAGAAAGGGCAAAATATCTATCGTGGCCTAGATCTAACATCGCTTTAAAAAGGTGCAGATCTGCCGAAGCCTAACAAACAACTACACCAATATTATTTTTACAGAGTCAGTGACATTACAGAAGCCACCTCTGCAGTGTAAGCTAATTTGACAGATTTCAGTGCAGACACTTTTCACCTCAGGCTTCTCAGCAGTGTCTCTGCTCCTCAGTCAGCTATTCCAGAAAGATAAGAAATTTACACAAAGTTCTGCATTGATTAGAAGGCAAAGGCCAAACTCTTCCAAAGAGGACAGAATTTAACAACCCAAAGGTCAGTTTTGTGTAGCAAAAGCTGCTCACGTTAGGGGACCTTACAGCACACACCCCTGCCCACAGAAGTTTAATCCCAATGGAAAGTAGGTGTGCAGACCCACCTCTTTGAAAGGAAAACACCACTGAATATCACTCTAGGTGTATTATTTTCCTTGCAGATGTAATTCTGGTATACTGCTATCCTAGAACCATCATTACCAGAATTCCGGAGTGTCCTTATGGATGGGAGGTTAATCAGCTGGCACTTGGAGGCATTTGCTACAACGGGATCCATGATTCGGGATATTACCAATTCACAATCCCAGATCTGTCACCTAAAAATAAATCATACTGTGGGACACAGTCAGAGGTAAGACTATCATGGTCAACATTTCTGAGCTGGACTCAGAAATCAGCCGGAGTCACCTGAGTCCCGTTTGCTTCAGGTTGGAGTACGCTTTAAGTACTGATGGAAGTAGGAGGCAAACTCCAGATTCAGGGAGAAGGAAGAATCAAATAGTTGTGCTTTTCATCTACAGGCAAAATACTCACAGGCTTAGTGATATTAGCCTCTGTGTTTGTTGCCCATTTGCATCTGTATTACACAGAACATATATATATATAAAATAAGGCATATGTATAGGCAGCACAGCATGTAAAGAGCTACAAAACCATGTTTCCTTGGGGATGGTGTTTTGGCACCAGATAGTCTTCATGTTTTAAAGTATGAAGTTGTTCCTGATGCCTCAAAGACTTAGAACGGCTTACATTTCTCTGTCTCACCATCCACAGTTCAAGAACCCCATTTATCACTTCTACAACTCCATCGTCTCCAATGACTCCTCAATAATTGTGAAGAGCCAGCCTGTGAATTATTCATTCAGCTGCACATACAATGCCAACTACTTGGTGAACCAGGCTGCCTTTGACCAAAGGTATGTCCTCTTCTGGGAGCGCGCCTCACCCTGTCTTTAGCACCAGGCCTCACTCACAGAAACTCTGTTATGTCCCCAGGGTGGCCACCGTTCATGTGAAGAATGGGAGCTCCGGCTCATTTGAAAGTCAGTTGTCCCTCAACTTCTACTCTGTAAGTGTTCTTCACCACTCAGCTTTTTGCCTTCATCTTCCACAGGCTTCAGCCTAAAGAGCTGGAAAAAAAGGGCTGCTGCTCCTGACCTTTATGTGTCATGGAGCACATTACTAACCTGGAACAGATAATTACAGTGAGGTTTGCAGGGGTCCTTGTTTCTGCTGATTAACAGGGATATACTTAAACTGAACAGAGCAGACACATGTCATGTTCTTTTAATCCCTCCAAATCAGGAAGATCTTTCTGCTGAGAGGTACTTTTCTAACATGCTGACAGGTTTTATAAGAAAAAGCAAAACTTGTTCATAGTCCCACTCAAAGAGCAGCCTGCATCTGCAGGCACTGCTGCTATCACATCGTCTCTATAGATAGAGCAAAGCTCCACACATTTCTCCTGCAGTTTGCTTCCTGGTCCTTTCACCTGACAGATATTTTGTGTTCCCCAGAGATCTTCAGGTCACGCTGGAATTTTGTTTCCAACAAAATATTGTCCTTGGATATCAGGCTGATCTTTTGAAACATCCCTCCTCCCCACAGCTCTGCTGTGCTGCTGGAGCAGCCAGCTCCCGATCCTGGAGACTTTTTTCCCACCAAAGCGCACTCAAACGCACCAAAACAACCTCTCTATTTCAGTACAGCTAGAAGCAGCACAACTAATAATGTTAAATTTACAGGCCAAGTAGAGGGAATATTTACCATAAGGTGGACTGATGGAAATCTCTCCCCCCACACCCTGCATTTTGGGCACTAATTGATCACTAAATACTTTGTCAGGCTTTGCATGCCACATGAAAGCTCACGTGGACTTTTTTTTCTGATATATGGCACACTGGTAGTATATACTGGCAAGGTCCCAGGAGGTACCACACTGCTCCTGTCAACTCCTGACAGAATGGCTGCAAAACCAAATGATGGACAGTGAGCAATGGATCTCTGGTACTTTAATTTTTTGTCAAATGACTGTTTTGTTCTAATGGTCATGGGGCTCCCAGGAGTCAGAGGGAGTGGCTGAACTGTACTAATACATTTTCCCACTGAGCACAAGTGCAGAACAAGCTCAGAAAGCTAATAGACCACTCCTTTGTTATTTTCTTCACATTTTCACTGGGGAGGAAAGGTTAATTCCAGTGAAATGTTCTTTTTTTTTTTTTTTCTGGCAAAATGGAAATAAAAGATTTATTTTGCCTTGCTGTTCATCTCTGCTGCTGCCTGACAGAGCCTTCTGGATCCAGTGGGCTATACTTCCATGTGCTTCAGGTGCCCGTTTCCTCCTCCAGAAGCAGCATCCAAGCTGCAGTGTAACCCAGTGGAAACATTTCAGTCTCACCTGCCCTTTAGTCCGTGACACACCATTAACAGCAAAGGTCTGTGATGCAGCACGAGGGGCTGGAGCCTGAATGAAAATCAGACCTTCAAGACTGAAACCTGTTGTGAAGAAAAGCAAGCTAGTACCCTAAAATGGTGTAGAGCAGTAGAGCTTGGAAAAAGAAGCACTATACCAGGTTTAACTCATTTCAGCACAAGGACTGATAAGAGCTTTGTGACAGTACTTCTGCAAGTTCTCTCCTTTGGGAGAAATCTTTGGTTAAATGAGAATTTCTCAGGGCACTTCACAGCCGTGGATCACTAATCTAAACACAGCCTTGAGCCTTAAATTCAGTGCATCCAATCTATCTGATGTTGCAGTGGGAATACTGTAGTGCCTCACAGCCACCTCGCTGTGTAGAGAAGGAAAGGTACATAAGAAGATCAGTACCAGGGAACTGAGCAAGCACAGCAGGGAAAGAGTCCAACAGCTCCAGAACTACATATTCCTGAATCCTGCTGTGTAGGTTTAACTAAGTAAACCAATGCCATGACTAAACATGTTATTCTTTAGTCCTGGTGCTAACTTTGTTATGATCTTGTGCAATAAAAAGCAACAGGATTTAAGGTAGGTACTTCAGCATATTTGTAACCAAACTTTTTCATCTGAGCACCACACACTGCACTACTTTGAGCAGGCTGGCTTTTTAGTGGGTGAATGACTATAGCTGGCAGAGCTCTTTCTGCACAGTCATGCCCCCTCAGCTCTCCCGTGTCAGCCACCACAAATATAAATCACGGAGTGCTGAACCTTTCCATATGGGCATGTGATTTCTGCTTGTCTTCATTCCTTTTCCCCAACATATGGCCATCTCCCAACCCCATTCCCAATCCCTATGGTCATCTCCAATCTCTCACACCCACCAGCTTCCCCCCCTACCCCTCGCGTATCAGAAGCAGCAGCAAGCTCACTTCTCGCCCATGCCGTGATATAACATACTACAACCAAAATAGCATCAAATTATTATTATTACTAATAATAATGATAATAAATATAAACTTATTATCATTATAAGACAAGCATTAACAAAAAGATTTTTAAACACCACCTTGGGCTTGCAGTAGTCCTACTACTAAGTGTAGAGTTGGAACTTGCAGGCAATAAGAATCCAGACTTCTGGATTCCATCTCCCCAGATCTGTCTGAAGTGGCCACATGCCTTTGCTTTGCATGTTACTAGTAACGTATGATGCCTTTCTCTCTGTCTCTCAAAGAATGCCAAGTTTTCCAGTATAAAAGAAGCCCCATTCATCGTTGAAACATCGGAAATTGGTTCTGACATATTTGCTGGAGTGGAAGCTAAGGGCTTAAGTGACAGGTAGGCAAGGGAAGGAGTAAGAATTAATAAATTTGCAATCGGGACATTCCTTGCTAATCTGGGGTTTGTGTATCCTCAGGTTCAAAGTTGTTCTCAACAACTGCTGGGCAACTCCCTCCTCGGAGTATTTCTACCAGATCCACTGGCCTCTGATCACCAAGGGGTAGGTGCTGGTGAGACCTGGGGCAGCGCCTCTGCCCAGCGCAGCCCCAAGGATGACCAAAAGCCATGGGCTGGGGGATAAGGGGGCAAAAGAGAAGCTGGCCCACAGCAGGGCAAATGCATTCATCAGACTGCGACCTCAGGAGATGTTTCACTGTAGTCATGGAGCTCTGACACTGCTTCTCCATATACAACACAGGTGTGCCACGGATAGCTCCATCCTCGTGCACGAGAACGGGAAAACGAACCGGGCGACGTTCCAGTTCAACGCCTTTCGCTTCCGTAACATCCCCAAGCTGTCCAAGGTCTGGCTGCACTGTGAGACACATGTCTGTGACAGCGAGAAGTTCTCCTGCCCGGTGGTAAGGCCCCCCTCCCAGAGAAACACACAGTGCTAAATTTAGACAGAGGATGTCGAGACCATCCAGAGGGCATGTCAGGTGCAGAGTCAGCACCAGGGCTTTCAGTAGATGGAGCCACTTCAATGCGTGAACCGCAGTGGCCAGCTGTGCACCCTGACCCCTGTCATGCCACAGGCACTGTATGCAACATTGGGCAACTTGTTTAAACGTATTGAGAAATAAGGTAGCCATTGAAAAACTCAGTTCTTGTCGATATCCCAGACTACAGTCCTGTCTGACAAACAACTACAGTTAAACACAAGCCTGAAAAAGGGAGAAAGTAGAGCTTTTTTCCATTTTACCAAATATCTTGGTGCTGAGGGCATCCTGGGGGCAGCAGGAGAATCTGGCTCAAAGCTCACTCCTAGTCAAACAAAACCTCCCAGTCCCCCTTCCCAGGGAAGGTCCCTTCTGCTACCCTGCAGTGCTGCAGTAAGTTACTGCTCTTGCAGCCATCCTTTTCTTCATGAGATACACAAATTGTCACTGGAGCAGGAACTGTAACCTTAGGTGGGAATGAGGGGAGGGAGCTATACAGGCATGTTATTTAGCATGGGGAGGTGTGCACTGCCTGCACCAACTGATGCAAGGGTGAGGGTTACTAAACTGTCTTTCTTTAAAGACTTCTCTCTCCCTCCTTCACTAAGTCACAGCCTTGCTATTCTTTCTGTCATGCAATGAATGTGTTATTGCTATAAAATGAAGTCAAATTTTATTTAACATGAAATGAAAGCCTAAAATACTCCTTGGCTGACATATTGTTGTTTCAGCAACAAATATTTCTTGCTGGAGAAGATAAAGCATTCCTCCTGGTGAAACCAACTATTCTTTCTAAACCCTTTCTCTGTCCAGGAGCCAAATTAAGATAGCAGTTTATTACCCAGCTCCAGCACTAAGCAGGGGGAACTGATTTGTGCAGAATTTGCAGGCTTGACAAAAATGCATTGTTAGAAATTCTAAGTTTCAAAGGCAAAAGAAAAAACTCTGGGCTTAGATTTTGTTGTTTGTTTTTAAAGATTTCTTCAACTTTTATCCAGCTACAGACCAGGTTTAAGAGAAAACACAAAACCAGTACTCCATATCTGCCTTTCTGACAGTACTGCCAAACATCTACATCACCCTTTCAGGAATAGGGTGAAATTCCCTCCTCACCCTCGACTGCAAGATAATTGCTTGATCAGGCTAACATCCCTTGAGTCTACTTCCAACCCAAAAATGCAGCTGGTGGTCTGCTGCAATTAAGGCTGAACCAAGCTGGGGGTCTATGCTTACAAGCAACTCATGATCAGAATTACCACATGCTGAGTTTGTAAAAATAATGCCCACAGCCGGGGATCTGCAAATGTCAGGGGATGGACAAGGACTTTAATCTGTAGAGCACTGCCTCCGATACAGACCTTGTCAGCTGACAGGCATCATTAGTGCTGGACATGACATGATATATATGGAAGGGATTTGGTGCTTCCTGATTCTACCCAACAGGCAACAATTACAATTAGCAATAAACAACAGAAGCCTTCACAGGGGTCACGGGTTAAATAGTTGGAGTTCAGCTCCCACCCTCCTTCTTGACAGGAGTTTTGTTTAAGGCAGGGTGGAAAGGGCAGCCCAGGAGGACCCGTGGTTAGCAAGCAGACACCTATCTGTGCTCCTGTCATCTCATAACTGAAAAGAGCACTCACACTGACAGTCACTGTAAGGGCTGTGGCACACCAAAATCCTCAGAAAATGGACTGTAAATACTCTCCTTAAATCTCTCCTGCACGAAAAAAACCCCAGTGATTACAGGGAAAAAATGTGCCTGGAAAATATGCAGCAATATTGACACAGATTTTACTTCCTTGGTTGGAAACATGAGAATTGGGTCTGGATTTTTTTATTATTTTTAATTTTTTTGGTATACACGGCTTTCTCTCTGATCTCTTGAGATATGTGACAAACGAAAACAGCGCATGGAACAAACCGGAGGTGTTTTAGTTGCGGAGATTGCTGTACGCAGTAAGTGACTGGGTTTCTGGGGTGTTTCTCCCTTTGGGAAGCAATGAAGCTGGGAGCTACCCGTGGCTCACAGCATAGGAGCAAGCAGAGGGAGCTGGAGCCCTCTGCCAGAGCCCTTTCCCCCATAGCAGTGGAGTCGGGAACAGAAGTTGGTCCCCTCTGGGCTCTGGTAGAAGAGCTCAGCAAAACTATCCTCATTTACAAAGTGAGTAAAGGCACACATTTGGCATTAATCATAAATGGCCAAACCACTTACACACCAAGTTATCAATGTAAACTCTGCTCACCTACATTTGACCTCAGCAACAGCCCAGACGAGCTCTGATAGATTCCACACGAGTGGGAGAGAGGTCAGGCTTAGGAGAAGCAGGAAAGCTTTTCATTACACTGTGGGTTGGTACTTCAGCATAGCCACAACTCTCGTAGATTAATCCTTCATGCCTATCTCTCCTGATACACAAATTGAACTACCATCAGGTTTCCCCACTATGAAACAACACCTGTTTCCTCTAACTGCTGCTTCCTGGAGACACCAGGAATTTTGCCCTGAACTGGTTTAATTCTGCAGATCCAGCACATCTTTTGAAACAGGTCCTTGGAATAAGGTATGCCTAAATCATGCTTTCAGTGGAGCCCTTTATTCTAGTTTATCAACTGCATCCACACCAACCTGAAAGCCAATTTAAAATTAAAAATACATGTAGAGCAGCATTATTACAATTCAGGATGTTGCAACAGTAAAACTCCATCAATTTTAGAACATGAAAGAACTGAGGATCCTTTTACAACTTGAGATAGTAAAGCCAAGAGGAAGAAATATCCAGAATTTCAAAATGTGGCAAATGTTATCTGTTTTGCTTTTATGAAGTACACTGGTGCACTTTGCCTTATTTTAAACATGCCATCCCAACGTTATCTTTTTCTCTTATTTTATACAGGCAAAGGTTTATCCAGATTTTACACACTCTCAGGTAAATAGCAAAGTATAACAATGAAAATATCAATCCCAAATCTGTATTTTGAGTGACTCTGTCAACATAAACCCCATAGCTCAAAGAGCTATGTCAAAAATTTGACAGAAAGGGAAATATTTCAAAATCAAATTTTATTTCTCAGTGTTATACATTTTGTTTTCCTCCTTTCGGCACATCCCTCACTCTGGACAATAAAATCATAACAATAACTCCCACTACTGAACATCACTTTCTCTTATTTTCACACCCTCTTCCCAAAAAGGAGCAAGCATGTCTCACTGGGCTAACAGAGATGTCTGAAAGCATTTCATTGGGAGAGGGTTTGCAAAAGGCCTTTCAAAGCCTTTTGATTAAAATGTGATATGGTGACAGAGCCACATTAGGGGCATGGAATTGTATTGCTGGTGGTGGGAAGAGAACGTGAAAGGCAGCTGACAAGGAAGTACTCACATTTAGTCTGTGTTTCTCTTGCAGATATCATCTTCCATCTACTCTTTGCGATTGGATTTTGTGCTGTTTTATTATAAAACACAGTCCAGCTGTGTTTCTAACTTTCCCCAATCCTGTTTGGACCTGGACTTGTTTACTAAAGATGTTTATTTTACAGAGGAAAAATGAAAGTCACAAAAAAATCCTTGTGCACCATTTTGCCAGATAAATAAAACATTCCATGAGCTTTGTGCCTCGAATACTGGAGAATCCCAAAGCAGATTTGCCTCTTCCCAGTCTCTGCAGACATTTTAAACTGGTGAAATCCCAAGGGTTATGTATTCTACCAATGTCTCCTTTTAAAGAGCTGTGATGCCAACAGTACTTGTTTCTATAAGGAACACAGGGATATGCAAACTCAGCATTTTTCAATGCCAAATTTACCTTCAGAGTGCCCCTTTCCTGTCAGTCTCAGCATGGTATCAAACTCCCCTCTGGACCTGGTCTTGCAAGGTCCTAGCTTGATCTGTGAAGCCATTGAACAAGATGAAAACTAACTAACATGTCAAAGATGGGAGAAAAGGATGCTTTTTATGTAGCAATAGTTAGAAGGTCCTCAGAATTAATCACGTGACATTTCTTTCCTGCTTCTCAGCATTGCCAGTATTGACTGGTTGGGTTAAGTAGAGTACTACACATGCTGAAGTAGGTACAATACTGCTAGGAGTAGGATGTCTTGCTGACTGGACAGGCTCAGTGCTGGATAGCTGCATGGTGTGGATGCAAACTAAGAACATCTGAGGTTGGAAAACAAGTTAATGAGCTTTACACTTCCTTGAAGACATAGCTGATGTCAGATACAACAGGGTTGAGGTGTTAGCTCTGTACCTGAGTAACAACAGCTCTTAAACAATAAGAAGAGATCACTAGAAAGGGAAACCATGATTTCTAAAGAGCGGGAAATATCAGGACATGAAACAATTTCCCAGCAAGAGTGATGGTAGGTTCCTTACTTCCAGTAATTACTAAAACAATATTGAACAAAACTCCTGAAAGTGTAAGAAACATTCCTAGGCCTTTTCCACGAAAATTCCAACATCCTAAATATGAAAGAGAGAAGAATAACTACAGCTGTTATACTTCCTATTAATGAATACAGTGGGTGTACCTGTGTCTGTACGTACTGCAGCATAAGCACATTATAGAGTTTTTGCTATTGTTTGTAGAGAGGAAATCTCCTGAATACTTCTATTAAATTAAGGATTTAAAGCTCCCTCCCTCTTCTTTTTGAAACCTCATTGTTATGATGATAATACATAGCTAGACCATGCATACATTACAGCTGCACACAGTCCATACCATGGACTATATTTTCTCCTCTAGGTGTAATCTCAGTCCACATGTATTTATAAGTAACTGAGAAAAATAAAGCTGTTTAGAAGGTGAAATTATAGCAGACGGGATCCGCCCTGACAGCCTGCAGAGAAACGGCCCGTTGTGATAGCTGATGGCATGCATTAAGCCCCTACGTACAGCAGAGGGCACTCTCTTGACAGAATTGTCCGATTTAGGCAGACCAGAGTTAGATTTCTCACTTCGAAATATTTCTTAGCGGTACAAGTTTCTAAAGCAGATAATTGCTACTGAATGTTTTGTGCACCACAGGACATTTTGATCAGAGATAATGACCCTGCAGGTTTTTCTCCCCCGTTTGCTGCTTTGTCTCCCTTTCCCCTTCCCTCCTCCCACTAACACCCCAAGTTTCAACACCTGCCAAGAGGTTTTACCTCTTCAAATTCTTGTCCTTGCCACATGAGACTAACACACTGGCTTCCTCTCCAAAGCCTGTTTCTTTTGCCTTGCCTTTGCAACAGTCACTGATCTCCTATCATGGCTATTTTGTGCAGAAAGCCTTGAACTGAGTTTCCGTCATAGGCTGATTCATTTTCTTCCTGATTATGCAGTAAGTGTTGCTTTGGAACTAACCTTGCAGGATTGCAGCAACTGTGAAGTGTGCCTGTAAATTCCCAAGCCACCTCCCTGCCCACCGTGGGATGGAGCCTCTGGGCATACATATCTCCCTATACATTACTGTACTGAGTGGGGCTCATGCAGCCCGCAAGCTGTGCTGGTAGGGTGGGCAAAGCCCTATTACCAATCAGTATCTTCTTACAGTCCAGAAATGGTTTATTGATAAAAACAAACAAATAAAACACAACTGAAAAACAGCTCCCAGAGGTGGCTGTGAAAAGGTCTATCTGCCAGAGAAGGCAGCAATATATGAAGAGGTTTCAGCTCCAGAAGCACTAATTCTTGAGAAAGCACAAGCTGTCCATCCTAAACAGCTGGCATAAAAAATGTAGACTATAATTCATTCTTTCTAACCTGCATATGGGTCATCACTATTTATGCTACTAAATATTATTTATGTTGCCAGTATCAGAAAATGCAATGACTGCAAAAGGTTTTAGCACAAGCTAAAACTTGAAAGACTTCACCATTTCAGAGGCACTATAAAGATGGATCTTTTTCAGCTGGTGGGGCATGAAGATGCTTGCCTTGATCTCTGCATCTGAAAGTCCAACTCAGGGCTGGTCATGGAAACATAGGGAAAGGAAGGTTAGCTACAGGGAATGCAGATAATCTGTTTAGAACCCAACATTTGTTTTCCCAAAGATTACAGTTTGGTTTTGTCCCAATTCTTCCTCTCATTTGGATGAACTCTAATGAGGCATGAGTTTTTACATGCCTTCCTTCTCACAGTTTGCCACTGCAACGCTGAAGCACAAGGCCACTGAGGTCATGGCAAGAAGTAGGAGAGAAATGAACACACAGGTGTCAAGATGATAACACAGGCTGCATCACAATATCACTATACAGTGACACACATTTACACAATATTTTGTTCATTAAATATAGGTCACTTCTCACTTGCAAATGGTAAACACCATTAACCTGGGTGGCCTTTGACAGTCACTGCAGATACAAATAACAATTAAGAACGTCCAACAGAAATTGCCAATGAAAGAGTGAGTCAGATCTAACACAAATCCTCGGAAGTACAAACCAGCAAGCATGCCACCTATGCAAGCTGGTACTTTGCATCCTTGATGCTCTATATTTAGTGTCCCCAAACAAGCAGTGCCATGGCACTGTGATTCCTTCCATTCGTGCCACCCCAGATGTGATAGTGAAAAAGAAAGAGCAGGCTCTGTCAAGTCAGAATTAATTATAGTTAAGGCACTATGCTGGGATCCCACAATTCAAATCCAAACTTGAGAATGAATCCTCAGTAGCTGGTTATCAATCAGAGGACATGCAACTGATTCTGCTGCAGATGCCAGACTAGGTCTGACCTGATATGCCCACCTAGTGCATCCCCTCCTAGCTCAGCCCTCAAAGGAGTGAAGCCACACCAGGGCTGCAAGCCTTTCTCAAGGGGGATCTCAACGCAGTAGCACACTGAGGTAAACATTGCATGTGCTGCCAGAATTGGCAATATATTACACAATATAAACACAGGCAATGTCTCAGATCCAGACAGCATGTATAGAAACTCCCCATCTTAACCCTAATTTAAACACCAACTTCATCCCTTTATTCTGTAAATCCATGACATTTTGTTTAAATGTCCCAGTCAGGGACAAGGAAAAACCCTACTTATCTCAGAATAGTATCATAAGAGCTATGACTCAATACATACAAAACACATCATAGAAGTACATAGCCTGTATTAGGAGTGAAACTCCTCACTCTGTTCTGAAGATCAAATCTTTTCAAGTTATCTCCATCTAAAGGGCAGCTGTCACTCACAGGTGCAGAGTTAAAAATAGCTATTGATTGATTGGACCCCACGGCCCTTTCATGTAGAGTATCATTGTGACCCTGCAAAGGTCAAGTCCAGTGGCTTCAGAGAAATAAATAATAATTTTTGCAGCCAGGCACTGAACAGGGAGACTAGAGTCCTGAGCTCTGCCAGAAGCTGCATTGCACCTTGAAGCATAGAGATCAGCCTGCTTTCCAACACATTTTTCTTTACTTTGTTGTTACAAGGAAAACCTAGTACCCACCTAATGTCTTAGCCTGCTCTTTAAAAACAACTATGTTAGACATTTTCCATTTCTAAAATCTAAGAGAAATATTCTTAAATTCCCCTATACAAAGCCCACCTGCAATGCAAACACCTGCCCTGTGGTGCGACCAGCCTCCAACCTTCCCAGATTGCTGCCCACGTTGAGCAGACTGTGCTTCCTCTCCTGCTAAATTTTCTCTGCATGTGGTTTAATCCACATTAACACCCTGCTCTGACAGACTGGTTCTCTCTGGGCTTTTACACACTGTGACACAAAGCATCACTGGAAGGGATCCCACACTGTTGCAAGACAGTCTGCTCTTCTGCTTATACTCACCTGCTCTAATTGGAAAATAACATCACTGTTTTTCTTCTGGGAGCAAATACAGCAATGTACATCAGCACGCCTAAGACACAGACATTCGGGATGTATATCATATTGACCTTATTTTAAAAGACAATTAAGTCACAATAGGTAGCACAGACTTGTCAGCAACATGGCCCTGAAATATGTTTTGAGAAGGTCTTGCAGGTTTAAATTGTATTCTGCTTTTCCATAAGCACACTCAGCAGAGTCCAAATGATGCAATACTGCATGATGGGAAATGGGGCATGTAGATCCTTTTCCTTGGTAAGTGCTAAAGCAGAGGTCTAATGCTAAAGCAGAAGTCTAATGCTAAAGCAGAGGTCTTATCACTGTGAAATGTTTGCACAGCACTATAAATTTACATGGTGATTAATAAGCCCTGATAAGAGCATTCTGAGCACTTCTCATTGTCTTTGTGCCCAACACTTCAGTGCTAGCACCTTTTAATGAATACCTCAAAGTACTCTAAAAACACTAACTGATTAATCTGGAAGACTTAATCTTCCCTTTACAAACCGAGAAAAACTGAGGCAGAAAGAATGACATGAGCAGTGGAGCATGTCTGATTGGTACTCGTTCCATAGAGGGGAATGTTACTGGAACGAGTCATCAAGGCAAATAAGTAGTCTGATCTGATACTTCTGAGGATGAACTGTGAATTGAGAAAACCTGCAAATTTTGCATTTATTTTATCTGTATTGGAAAGAGAAATCCCATATATAAAGAAAATCAAGACAACAAATTTAAGGGTTCTGGTACCAAATTTATGATGTACCTGGTGACCCACAGTAACAAATCACAAGCACCCATAGCAAACATAAGATAAAACTCAAAGGTTAATCACCCGGAAGGAAGTTTACACCAACAGGTTTTACTTCACACTTGTGAAAGGTGTGCCACCGTGCCTCAGTGGGTGGCAATCCTTACCCTCTGATGCACCCAGACCTCCACCCCCAGCTCACAGCCAGCCAGACTCGGGCTGTTTACCTGTGTTTAGGCAATAATGAAATTTCAGCTTCTCTCTGGGTATATGGCCTATCTTGAAAGTAATTGCAGCACTCAGGAATTTCACAGACATAATAGCTGTTTCTTCAGCATGGTTGATCCCATTGCAAATGGGTAGGCTGCTAGCCACCATATAAGCATCACCAGTGGTTTCTACTTTTAGCAACAAAAAGAGCACAACTATTTTTATTACATATCCTTGGTGTGGAGTGCAGGGTGTAAATAAATCTGAACCTTCAATCCTGAAATGACTATTTTTCAAAATGTAAACAAAAGTGGGAAGAAAAAACCCAAAAATGTTTTGAAAGTTACTGTACCAATGGTCCTTCACTGGACTAAACTGAAATTTTAATTATTTTTTCCTAGGAGAGATCTTCAACCACTTCACAACTTACTTTGGCAGATGGGGAAACAAGTCTCCTCCTCATACCCATTAATAGATTATGAAAACACGTTTGCGACTAACCTGCCTACTGAGTTATTCTAGCAGAGGTCCTTCTCCAAAGCCAGCAGAAGAGTCATAATGAAAGCTTTGCTGTAGCATGACTATTTGCTCAATAGCCAGAAAGTGCCAAACACCATGTGTTTTAAGGATGTTATAGAAGAGGTTGTGCAGGTCACTCAGGAGACTGACCACTTGAAGGGGGATGCTGAGAGAACACAAGCTGCAGCTCCACCAAGCAATGAGCTGTTCTCTTCAGTGAAGCTGGAAAGGAGGAGGAAAAGGGATAATTTCTTTTGTGACCACTGTTTCTTGTTCTCCCTTTCTTTCATTTGCCCTGATTTGTTTTGGAAAGAGTCAGAAATTACTGAAAGCATTTTCCAAAACTTCAGTAGGAATCAAGGAAAGTGATGTATGGAGATCACTAGCCATCATGCTGATCAATATTGCCTTCCTATCTCTTCCCCTGCTTCTGATATTCCTTTGCATCCTCCATTGGCTTTTGCTTCTTAATTTCAAGCATGTTAGAGCAACGCTTAGGTTAGCAACACATCTGTACAGACTGTCAGTCAAAAAACCCAGCAACATTGATGAGAGGAGCTCATCTATCTTCCTTTTCTCTGCCACCAACTGCACCAGACCCTCCAAATCAAATGATCAACATATTTTTCCAGTTTGCTCACCGTGTTGTCCAAGATCCCAATGTGCCTACTGGGGCGTATACAATGAGGTCACATTTGTTTATCATCTGGTGCCAAGTAACACAGCATATAGTGTATAGTTTCAGATTTCAGTAGTTTCCTCCTGGTGGCTGGATTTCATGGTGAGGAAGGGAATGACTTGTCTGTTCCATATTCCAGGCCTTTTCACAAGGTGCTTGGGTCCTCCTACCACATGTATCTGCAGAATCTACATACACTGCTAATTATGCAGTCATTTCTCACACTAGTTTAAAGGGGTATCTTGCTGAGGGAAGAAATAATTTTGAAATAAAATAATTTTCCCATCTGGCGTAACTTAACACTGGCCTCACTGGAGCAGAATAAAGGTTCATCTAAATCAAAAGCCTCCCTCTAACAGTGACCACTACTGCTTACAGAAAGTACAAAAGCATCAGAACATGTACACAGGGAATCTCAGGGTCCCCTATAGCAACTATTGTAACCTACAGCTGTCTTGCAAGACAGAAAGCTGTAGGCTTGTATCCTGGCCAAATTCTATCATAGATTATTATATAATAATATACTGAGATATTGAAAGCAATAAAATGCAATTACCTGAGACAAGGGGTTGCAGAGAGGGAAGATCAGGGGTATCTACTTTCTAACAAGCACAACTGCAAAGGGTGAGGTGCTTTTATATATTTTATCTTTTTAGCTTATTTTGAGGCTTTTTATGTGTAGCAAGATTAATGTGACCTATTTTGCTTCAAGACAAGACCAGATGAACATTTGAAATGAGTAGGGAGAATACTGACCACGGATATAGGAAACTAAACAGTAGGCACTCCATCACCTGTGATGCCTGAAGTAACCACAGTCTGCATTTAAAAAAAGGTGACTGGCTTACTGTTTGCCTAATTAACATGACATCTGGTTTCAACTGGATATTAATTGTCTTCATTTCCTGCTCTAAACCACCGAACGCTGTCGTTGTGGGCTGTTCAGCAGCTACTATTTCCCTTCTCTACCACAGCCACATTTGAATGGTGAACAAACAACTCTTGCATATTTCACATAGTCTACAAAACACTCTTGATACCTGTCAGGTGAAAGGTACAACCTATTTGTGGTAATAAGCCTTTCACAAGTGAGCAAAACTCAACCCTTCATGGCCTGCTTCTCTTGACTACTTTTTCACAGAGAAGAAAATTACTCTCTGCTCTGTATTTTCATCCCAACAAGCTCTTAACATGGTGATGATCCTTGCATTGCACTTTTCCACACACACTGGGATGGCTGTAGGGATGAGTCCTTGATTCTGTTGATAATCTCTGCACATGGCAAGCATGATTCATCATGATCCCAGGTCCCCATATGGCTATTCTCATTTTAGTATTACCCATATTTGATTGAAAATGTGTATAACAAGAAAAGGGATGTGTCCTTCATATAAAGGGTTCCAGTTCCCCCAGGCTGAAGACTGCATGCCACCAGGGAACCAGTAGGAATTAGTGCCAGAACTTACACAAATAAGAATATCAAATAAGGAGAAATTGTATCATGTGAGTGTTTTAGATACACTGGAGAGAAAGAGTGGCCATGGTTGCCAAAGCAGATATAAAACTGCCAAGGAATTTTGCTGAGCTGCTTGAAACTTTGAGCATGGTAGAAGTGACTGGGAATTGGAAGGGTGCATGTGGTTAGTTTTTTTGGTAATAGAGTTTACAATCAGTGATAGGATCTCCATCCACCATTAGAAATCCAATAAAGGAATTATTAGTAATCTTAGGTAAATGCTATAATCTTGTAGAATATTTATCAAAAGGTCAAAATCCATACGAGCCTTCAAAGATGAAAGGTGACATCTTTAGTAAGCAAGCAGATACATTACTCTGTCTATACTCAGGCACTCTATGTTTCAATGCAAATATAGTAAATATACCTCCTTCAGGATGTAAATATACAGTTCCAAAAAGGATTGTATGAAAAGATAGTTTAAAACAAGCAATATAACAATCTGGCAACAGTGGCTTCAGAAGTCCTTGCTAGCTCTCTTCTCCACCCACCCAGCAAATCTTCTCCTGGAGGGGATGCTGTTCCCCACCAGCCTACACAGACAGTATTGTGGTTTTGCTGTAGTCACAGAGCATTGCCCCATCTACCTTCAGACATCTGCCTGCAACTCAGGCCACAGGCTGATCTCAGTGCGGATGCTTAAATCCAGCCAAGTGGTACCTAAGAATAGACCTAGACCCAGCTCACAGACCCAGACCTGATTTGGCTGTACAAAAAGAATAAAAAGAGTAAAGTAGGAAACTCAAATGCTAGGAAGGATTTAGCAGTGCAAACAGACTGCTATAGAACTTTGCCTTAGGAATAACTAAATTTCACATTGTTTAGCCTAAGATAGACCAAAAAAAGACAGAAGGAAAAATGGAACAATTGTGAGGAGAGGCTCTAGAAAAAGAGAACTTTACACCAGAACTGACCACAAAACAAGAGCAAACTGGTTCAGTTAACCACAGGGGAACAAGCAGGTTAGACATTATGTCTGTTCAACGACAGGATGACAATTCTCTTGCTACAGTTCTGCCATTGCAGCTATTTATGGTCAGATATTAAAAGCAACACTATGCCCCAGGGCACTGTAACTCTGACCCTGAGCATATATCCATGTCCAGGTTTCCATCCCAAGAGTGAAATAAGATCCTCATTCCTTTGTAATTTTCACCGGAAGGTTGGGGATAATTTGCCAAGAGGCTGCCCCATTAATGGCATTTCTTAACATCTTACAGTTTATAAAAATATTGGGATTAAGATTTTCTTTTATCAGTTATTTCTAGGTACCGGGAAGTGGAGCAAAGCATTATTGCATGACACAATTAGTGCAGCAGCGCACAGTCTGCTTGCTTCACTGTCATGTAATCTTTGGCAGCACTTCAGCACCTCTGCACCATTCTGGCAGCAGAGAGCAACCATGAAACTGGTTTGATCGGTGCTCAGGGAGTCTGCGAGGTGTGGTGGTACCTGGGCTTGGCTGGTGCTGCTGTCCTTGCCCTGGCTTTCCCAGAGAGGGTTTCAGTAGAGGGTCTTAAAACCTCTGAAAATCAGTCTGAAGGATTGCCTGGTGATGATTGTGGAGATGGATGAGAGGACATCTTTGACAAGATTGGTGTAATCTCTTGACTAATTTTAAACTTGCGTACAAATCTACAAATCTCCTAACTAATCAAGCAGGGTTCAACTCTATTTTGGTGACCAACTCTGGAAGACACTAACTTTAACTTAAGGCTTAATCCTTCTAAGCCTTAGTTCCTACCTCACACACACCACACCTCACTTCTCCCCCCACCCTCTGCCTCTTTTTAAGGTGACTGTGCACACCACAGACTTCTGTTAATTAATATTTCTAAAAAGTCATTGTCATCTTTGAAAAGAGCAATGATTTCCTCACTTCCAAAGTACCTGACAGTTCAGTTCTTGTGACTCTTAAACATACTCACTTGTAACTGAAGTTTGGCAATATCCATTATGAAGTCCACAAAGTAGCCTGTCTTTAGGAGGAAAGCCATCTAAACCAGCGGATGGAAGCAATTTATTTTGTTGAACTGCAGGCAGATGCAGACAGCTATTTAAGAATCCATTTCTACTATCTTTTGTCTTTCATTTTTACTTTATTTTACAAACTGGGGGGGGGACACACATACCAACTGCTCTGTTATCTAGAGCTCAACACCACAAGATGTTAAAAATGGAATGTTTTCTTCCCCACAGAAATTTCAGGAAGTGGGAGACAAGCTACAAATAAAAGAAAATATTTTGGAGGGGAAAAAAATATATCAAAACCTGTTAAAATATAGTTCCTTTATGGAAAATCATCTCTATTTGAGTGAAGAATACTGATAGTGGAAATTTTCCAGCCACCTATAAAGTATGTTTTTCTAAAACATGCTCCTCTCTCCCAATTCATCAATGTACACCAAGGCAGCAGTCCCTAGAAAGAGAAGGCCTTTAACACATTAAAGTTGTGGATGAGGGGAATGTGGTCAGTGTCAGCTTCTCTCTGCCTTTGCTGCATTTTGAGCTGGACGCTCCCCCTTTAGTTTCTCCCATTTTCCTTCTAGAAATTAATCGAAATCTTCAGAGCAAGAGGATTCCGAACTGCACATTTTACCCTCATATTGTTCAGGTGCAGTAAGAGTCACCTGCTAATTACAGACACCTAAAGGATTGATATTTTACTGCAAGTTTTTTTTTAAAAATATATGATGGTAACAGCCCTGCTCACGTTGAAACCAGCAGGATCCAAGGCTGCCAAGGGAAGAACTGCTGCTGAATGAGTTGACAGTCCATTTACACCAAAGCCCTTCCACAGGCTATTGCATAGACAACAGAGCTACTTTCATGACTTAGTATCTCAAACACGGTACTTTCCAGGCTGATGAAGAAGTGGCCATACTTCTTTCTCCATCAACTGCCACCCTCTTGTGAGAAAGACCTTGTGGTATCTACTGGGGGTGATATGGCTGAGGCATCTGTGCTCCCAGAACACTCTTCAGCTCCCAGGAAAGCCCAGAGAAGGCATTAAAGCAGCTTTCAGGACAAGACTTGTTTTCCTGACCCTTATACTGGCTTTTTTGCTGGTCCTTAGGAACCAAAGGAGATTTTAGTGGGACTTGGGACAGATGGTGGAGTAACTACATCATTTTTCAAAGGTGCATTGTGCTTGTGCATGTTCAAAAGAAGCAGAAAGCATATTCCAAGGGAGGTGAGCACTAAAAGCAGCCTGCCTAGGATGTATAGCTCCTGTTCTTGTGCCACATCTCTCCCCTCTGCTCAGCAGCCTTTCTAAATGTGTTTTCTTTTCCAGAGCAACAGGGCTAATGAGCTTGGTCAAGGCATGACAACCACGTTCCTATTCCCAGTTTTGGACTAAATCAGGGCACTCTTCACCAAGTACTGTAGACCTGCTGAAAGTCTTCCAGCAAGGTTTGTAATTCAATGGAAAAGACCCAGAACAGACAGATCTCTGTCAAATTTCCTCTGTTTATTAGTGGAGGGAAGAACAACAGACATCTAAAAATCATCTTCCTAGAATGCTAGGCAGGGAACAGCCTTCATATTGACTGATGAACTGTCTGAACCACACAGGACTGGCACCAAGCCAGTAATCAGTAATACTGCTGCAGCTGGTCAGGTTATAAAATCACTGCACCTTACTCAACTTCCACTGCCTGCCTACCCTTAAGCCGTACCTCTCACTAACCCAGCAATCTCACAATGACCTAGAGTTAAAAGGCAAAACAAAAGGTTATTCTGAGAAGTGTTTAACATAACCAGGTCATTTTGTCAGAACTGCCTGGATTTGCTTTGAAGGTACTGATCTCAACCTCATTTACTGATAATTAAAACAGTGTATTTAGCTACCATCTCAAAATACAGTTATAGCTGGTATATGCTCACAAGTCCTGCAACCACCCCTCCAGGTACAGCCTACGATGGGAAGCAGACTGTCGGTTAACTCCAGTTGTATGCAACCGGGAAAATCACCTCATTGAATGCCTAACATACAAATGGATTTTACTGCAGTTTCAGATTTGCAGTAAGTGCTCTTTGATCTCGGATATCCTTCCCATCATTTAACTTTTTTTTTATTTTACAGACATACCCCTATGATTTAACATTTCCTTTACACGCATGGCATAGAGTAGGACTGCATCATGCAGGTAGCCCAAGTAAGAACATACCTTAACCAACAAGCCTAAACCAAAGTGCAACAAAAATGCAGCAGTCTCAAGATGCTGCCCGGGTTTGGTATTTGCCAAATAATTTTCAGTTAAAAGTACATTTCATTTTCAATAGATACATTCCATCTTTGTCCCAAATGCAGCTGTGACTCCAGACCATAATAATCAATTGACAGTCCATATCTAGAACTAGCTAGTATCATTCTTTGAGTAGGAAGGAACAAAAACATGCCTAGAAATGTCCTATGTCACCCTTACATGGAATTTGGGATTCCTTAGTCCCTGGTGACTGAACATACACAGGTACCTCACATGCACTTTAGCTGGAGCCAAACTTATGGAAATCTGGGGAAAATCACAAACTGAGCAAAAGAGGAGATTTAATTAGAATATCATATTAGGCAAGTGCTGTAAGCAGGGAGCACAGTGTCAAACCTTTTTCTCTGAAGAAAGGGAGCTGTGAAAGGGCTGTCCCTGCAAGTTTCTCCTAGCCTTCTTCCAAAAATTCGAAATACTTAGTAGATTCCCCATGAGAGCCGAGGGTGACCAGGAACACATGCTTGTAGGCCTGGAGAACACTGTTGTTCTCAGTGCACCTTCCAGGAAGATGTCCTGAAAACCAGAAATGGTGCCCCTCCTCTGGCATACAATTAGTAACTCCAACTTTTAATCAAATCTATTCCATGGAAAAGGCTAGAAATTAAGGTCAGCTCACTGCTGGGTTGTGAGAACTTTAATACATTAGTTTATTTGTTGATTTTCTCCTGCTGACCAACAAGTACATAACACAAAAGTTGTTAGCCTTACTGCATTGCTCCTGACCTTAAACTGTTAGACAACAAAGACAAGTTTCCCATTTAGCAGATATGTTTAACTTCTAGCATAATTGACTGACATTTGAAGACCTGCAGATTAAAAAAATGATTGCAAGGGTGAGGGGGAAGTGAAGAAGTGTGCACAGTCACTTCCCTTCCAATTTGTCACAGAACAAACAGAGCTACTCATCAGTACTAATATTACACAAATTGAATTTGTCACCACATAGTAAACACTTATATACAGAATTTAACCACAGATGTGTCCCTGGAAAACCCACTGGGCTGTAAATGAGTAGATAAACATGTATTGCTTGCTGAATATCAGTTGGCTGATGATCGGTTAAAGATCTTGTGGTGATGGAAAATTAAGTGCTTTGTGGCAGCTGGAAACTATCACCAATATTTACCCATTAATAGTCCTGAAAGTAAACTGCCTAGAGGTAATTCAAGGACAGACTGTGTTTTATGCAAGAGGATTGCCAGCTGCAGGCTTCTATTTGCTGTGCAGAAAAATCATGTCTTCTGGAATATCAATCGAAATCTATCAAGTGCTAGAAAATTCCTGTGAAAAGCATTTCCTTGAGTGATGGTCGGTAGCAACCTAAACCAGCACAGAAACATCTGCAAACAAGATATCAGTGACAAATAAAGACACCAAGAAACAGCCTCACTCATCCTCTCATCTTCTCTCTCCTCTCCTTTTGTGGAGGAAAACTCCTTTTCAGAAACAAATATTTTACTATAAAGCTGTAAAATATTTATTGAACACCTTTTATTTTCCTGGCAATGTTGTGTTGAAAGCCCAGGACTCCATCAACATTTTTGAATTCAGCAGCTTCCAGTTATGCAAGAGAGCATTTTCCCATTTTTTTAAAAATGGAAGAGGGTATTTCTCCCTCTTTCAAAGTTGTGGGACTTTTCGAGAAAACAAAACGTCAATTCCCCATTTTTTTTTTAAATTTCTGAAAAAGTTAGAATTTTCCATTGGGGAAATGAAACAATAAGAACAAAGTTCACCTACCCCAACTGCTCAGGGAAAATATCTCAGTTTTCATGCCCAGCATTAGTGAGGATATCTATCAAAGTCCAGCACCTGAGAGTCCAAGAGTAACTGCTGCCTCCAGAGCTTTACCAAGGAAGAGACACAGGTACAGGCTTAATTTCTATTATTCCAGTGTCTGGAGAACATGGGTGCGTGGGGGGACCACCTCATTACAGTGGGCATTAACTAATGCTGCTAAGCAGGGATGGTTTGAGCCCTACACAAATAGGTGAGTCACAGAAAAGCCCAGGAAGGCCAGTGCAGACTCTGTTCCTGCTCCACTCTGGCAATCAGCAACCTGGCAGGTAGGCATACCTCACCCAACACTCTTCACAAGCCCAACCCTAGCATCAGCCACCCTTCTAACCACAAACACCCCCTCCCCATATTGTGAAAATTAATAAAATGCAGTTTCTGTCTTCTCCTCTTCCACTGATTCATTCTGACCTGGCTCTAAACAGCCTGACAGGTGGAGAAGGACAGTTTTCTGTCCTCTTTCTGATCTTCTGCTTTTACATACATTTGCTGACGTGTCACTTTTTGCACACTTCAGGAAGGACAGAAAGTTACTGTTCTGATTTGCACTGTCGTGTTGAAGTACTAAATGTGCAGCCATGTAATGTCATGTGTGGGAGTGATTTAGATCAGAGCTTATTATATTCCTAGTTTCATATGTGAACACGTTTCTCTTCCCCTCCCCCAGGTAAGAGCAAAATGCTTAATCTACGGTAAGCAGAGCAAAGTCCTCCTCCTGCACAGTTAGGAAGCACCAAGCAAAGGGGAAAGCAGCACATGCTATCAGCATGGTCTTGGGGCCAAGTACAGTGCCAGCAAGAAGTCTGTCAAAAGATCATTTAATTGTGTATAATTTACTTTTTTTTTTTTAAACTCAATTATTCAAGGGCCTGTGCTTGGGCTGTCTATTGCTGCAATATAGAATTACATGTCTTTCTAAGGTAGCATGACAGAAGATATATAGCTGTATTTTAAAGAAGATATAGCTGTACTTCAAAGATGACATAATAATGAGTTTGGAAACTAAATAAGAGACAGATCTTCAGTGATCACAGCTTCCTAAAATCATGCACTTGCAAGATGCACACAGCAGATTCCTACAGACCTTACATATAGACTGCTATGAAATGGTCCTGAGTACAGACATCCTAATTAGCAATAGTCCAACAACTGGATCAGATATCCATTTAGATTCAGAATTTTGTGTGGATAAATCGCATTTTTAAGCTACTAGTTATTCTGGATGGAGATGCCATTTGTGTTACAGTGTTCGGCACACAGTAATCCTTGCTGAGTGTTCTGACTTGCGCTGTACTACTGAAGTGTGTAATGTAATGGAGTTCATAAAACAAATTGCAAAGAGGATGGTTGCTGTATTAGTTAAAATGGCACTTTTCAATATTCACTAACAGCACAGTACCTGATCTGCCTTCTAGCACAGAGAAGAACATTTCCTGTTTATAAAGCTTCACATGCTCTCTGCAAGAGCTAGTAAGAAATATAAATCATCCTTTAAACAGCTAACAGTAAGGACAGAGCCCACACAGTTTTGGAAACGCTATAGTCTTTGGCAACCACATATATCCCCAAAAACTGACAGCCTTTAATGAAGTGTTTATTACACACTTGAATATTAACCATAACAAACTTGGCTGTGTTTCTTTACTGCTAAAAACCAAGTATCCACTAAGGAAATAATCACCACTTGCAACACTATCCCATTTCTATATCCCATACTGTAAATGACAAGTACTGTGCATTACACTCCTTTCTTATCTGGTAAGAAAGGTAAGAAAGGAAAGAGTATAATGCACAGCAGTTTCTTACCTTCCCATGTAAGAAAGGCTAAGAGTGAAGTTCTGATAAAGCTAAGTTGATTCATACTTGGTTTTGTTCCCTTAATGCATACCTGCTGACACTTTGCAAGAATACCACTGGCATATTTGACAAAGGAAAACTGTATTTAAACTGAAACTTACTTCTAGCAGCAGATGACATGTACTTGACATTTTCCTGGTGAAGGGTTGCATCTTTTGTGCTGTATCTGAACTTAGCAGCAATGGTGACATTGACTGATGGGCTTTTCCACAGAGGTCCATAAATCATCTGCTTAATCCCACACAGCAACCTCAGGTGAGCTTCCAAGTAATGCAGCAGAGGTCCAGCCAGAGGATGTTTATGAAGTACTTCTACTGTAGAGGGGACACAATTTTGACAGAAGTTGTCAAAAGCGGCCATTGTCCAGATTTGCTGTGTGGTCATACACAAACATAGGGATATTTCAGTCAGAAGGCCAAAAAAAGTACCCTAGAGGTGGTGACAAGGTGACCTTTAATTTTTGTAAGAAAATAGAAGGCAAAAGTTATTCTGTAGTGCAGCTCTGTAGTGCAACTATAGTCTTCACTAAACACAGTTGACATTGGCTTCTGCTTTACATTTCATAGATCAGTTTAGCTTTACTGGTCCCCCACAGATTTCAGTTGTTTTCAGACTTTACAGTACCATAATCTAAGACAAATCTTAGGCTATTATCTAATACAGTTGCCATACAGCTGAAAAATTACCAAACCTGGCATAAATCACAAAAGCAGTGATTTTGTGTTTTACAGGACAAATTCATAACCTGAGTAAATCCATTGGTCCTGGCATTTTCCCAGCTTTTCAGTTAAGTTCTTCAAGAATTTGGAACAAACCAAAGTATAAAGATTAGAGCCCAGATTTTGGAGACTTCCATATGTGTGGTATTACTAGATCTGGAATATTCTTCAAAACCTCAACTCCTGATACTTTCTCATTGAGAAAACCTTGTAAGGCTGATTTTTAACAGCTTTATGTCATTGATGATACAATAACCAAAGTTAACCAACTGAGTAAGGTCTGTTGAGTACATTGGGAAGTACCCAGCCAAAGAATGCAGTTTAGAAGCATGTATATTTTAAATTTTTACAGTTATGGCATAAAAGAACAAAATTAGAGAGAAGGATTTCCTGATTTATCTCCATTTTTATCTGCATGGTTCAAAGCTTACTTTTCCCAGGAATGCGTGTTGATCATTTCTCTGACTGCTGACACGTGATGGCCAAACCCCCTTTCTCTCTATTCCCCACCCTCAAAGCTGCCTTCTAATTTCAATGTAAAGTCCTGATATACCAGCTCCAAAAAGTACAAGCAATTTTCAGATTACTATTGGCCTGCTGAAATGTCTGTTCCATAGGAGCTCCTATTAGGCTCACAAATAGTGCTGGCGAATCATTGCTATAGTATAGCTGAGTACCCATGTAACTAGTACACAGGATGGACGCTAATCTCAGGGAAGACCAGGGGAAGAAAACATTTCACTGCTATCAGTCTGAGCATTTCATAACAAAACCCAGAAATCCAATCATCTTTATATTAGGAAGATAATCCCTGCTCTCCACAACTCCATCTACAATAAAGCCAGATAACTCCTTGCACAGAGAGCAATTTTGTCAGTAAAAAGCTGTCTCATAGACTGTCCACCTCTCCACTGCTCATGAAAGAAGGTCTGCCAGCCAGCCATACATAGAGATCAACAAATAAAGCTTGCTTTTAAATCCCATGACTCAATTATGTGGTGGCATTCTTGTACCTTCAGCAATGAATTTGAGCCAATGTCTTCAGCTGTTAGGCCGTTAGGCAAGTGAAATTGCTCACATCACCTTACTCCCTCTGGCAGGGCTGAGGTTTACTGCTGTTATCCTTGGGTAGGATACAGCAAAGGAAATTCCATCCAGAGCAGCAAATAATAAGAACAAGGTTTGGGGGCTTCTCAGACCTACAGGCACATACCTTCTCTTCTCTGGTTCACACAGGCAAAGCCTAAACACCCTGCAAGTTTATTCTGTGGTTTACACACTCTACTTTTTCACCTACTGAGCAGTGTTATGTCCTGTGAAACATCCTGCCTTTTTCATATTAACATCTTCTTCAGCATTTTTTCCTACCCTTTAGATAGTAGGAAATACAACTACTTTCTCATTTTGAAATCAAGAACAAATGGATGTTTTCCTTACCATGATGGTTTCAGGAGGATCTTCACACAGCACCTGCTAAGCTCTAGAAAAAGCTATAGTTAACGGGTTTTCTTCCAGATCTTTAACCCACATACACTTGTCTAACTTCCTCCATCAAAACATTGCTGTTCTTTATATTATTGGAATACTTAGATCAAAGACTGAATGCCAATGCTTTTGGCCTGACCTTCACACTGAAAGGGACTGTATTGAAACTGAAGAGCTTGCAGGATAGTTAGAGGATGAAACAGATGACAGTGATTAAAAGCAGAGGACAGAGGTAAAAATATGGGCTCATGTGTTATACAAGTAACTCATGCAATCAGCAACAGATCAATTTTTTTCCTATGATGTGTCTCTGTACCAAGATTTATATCCAGTAATTCAAAGGGGATGAACAAGTTTTTCCCTTAAGTACTCTCTGATTAAAAAAAATTTAAAAATCTTTTGGCTTGGGAAAAGAAGGTCAGTAAGAAATGAAAAAAAAGTAATCAAGCACACAAAAATATTGCAAGATGAAAGCCTAACCACTGTTCCACAGAAGAATGTCATGCTGTTTGCACCAACCCTGTGACAGTACAGAGAACTGCATATTACTCCCTGCAACCTGAGCAGGAGCCCAGTGAGGTAGACAGACACGAGCAGCAATAGCTGCATTAGCTGCTCTTGGACATTCTCTATCTGCACTCAGGAGAAAGGCTTATTAAAACACTACTACAAGATCCCTTGGACCATAGAGCCACAGCCCACACTTTCTTAAAGAATAACAGTACCTGCAGCAACAGGCAACTGCTCAAGCTTCAGGCCATGCAAACTGGGGAAGAATGGAGAGGGAATTCCCCCAGCCTCCAGCAGAAATCCACATAACCGGCAGTCACTTAAATGCATTGTCTTAAGGTGACTGGAACCAACAATCACAAGTGCTTTCTGGATAAAAAGGTTATTTACTTATTCAATTTTAAACTCTATTTTAACTCTGGGCACTGAACATCCATTAGAAAAGTTTCAATGTCTGGAAAGCATATGGAAGCTCTCTCCTCTAAAAATGGCTTCATTGCAAAAATCTTTTTCCAAATCATTGCAGTTAAATGCAGTTTAAGCCATTCCAGACTGAAATTCTTCTTCACCATATAGATCTATAGCAAATCTACACCATTCACTATAGATCTTTGAAGCTGTAATTAAGGTAACAGACTAGAAAACCAGTTGGTAGGCACTGTCCCATGAAAACAGTGTTTTCAGGTTTGTAGGCTTGTGAGTAGGCTGGGTAAATCACTAAGGTGAATGCACTGCATGAAAACAAGTCATTATTACGTGAGGGTGTAGCTGTCACAGTATAAAAGATGGTTGAGTAAGCAGATTGAATAGCAAAGAGCAAGAAGCTAACAACAGTGCTAAGGAGACTACAGAAACAACAACTGATACTCTACTGAAAGAGGTGAGTGACCAAAGATAAAAAAATCAAGTTTAAAAAAAAATGTTGCTTGCTTTGTCCACTTCTTGGGCAAAGGTGCTTAGCTGATGTTAACAATTCCCTGTTGCCACAGCGTTAAGACTTCAATGATATTGTTGATCTCTTCTGCTCTCTCCTGTGACACAATGCATGTTATGGTCTTTCGTAGTAAACTCATTAAAAGATGCTGGGAGAGTTTTATGGCTTTATGTATGAGGAGTATCTTCTCTAGAATATCTAGTTCCACAAACCGGTCTTGACTCACAGCTACTATATGATCACTTGCTTTGTGCATTTGCACTTTGGGGCTGGAGATGGGAAAAAGAAATGGGATGGAGTAGGGAAAAGAAGAAATTCTAAGTTCCTAACTCTTATGACAACTATTTTATACATGGAAACCTGTGAGATAATGAATCAATATATACTGGTATGTATTTTTGAAGAGCCTGTGGACTTACTGCAAGACTAGAAGAAAGCAAATAGCACTGCAACCCACAAGAAAAAAAGGAGGATCCCAGCAACAGCATGGATGCTGATTTTTTTGAAATACTGAAGTAGTACTAAGGAATATAAACTACACCAGTGACTACATAGAACTAAGTGAAGCCGTCAACTGTACTGCCTGGATACACCTCCCCAGACAAACATCATAGTTTTGGTGGGTTTTTTTCCCCTTTTTTGTTTGTGTTTTTGGGGGTTTTTTTAAACATACATGCAAACTTTGGAGATAAAGAGAATGCAAATGAGCTGACATCTAACTGGGTGTTACAGAAGTGTTTCCTAATGTGTCTTCTTGCAAAAAATCTGAAAAAAAAAAAATTAAAAGCACCAGTCTGTATCACTTTTGAATGAAATAGAAGGAAAGTAAAGACTCATTGTTTCCCACACTTGACAGAATCTCCAGAGCCCTGGGTTCTCATTCAGCTTTGTTGGGAGGCTGAAGTCAAACACCTTCTACATTAGTTCTTATTCTACCTTTTGAGTATGGGACCCTGTCCTTACATTTGTTCAACAAGCTGGGATCTGGATATATTACTCTAATTTGAAATAATTAATGATATTGCTTACACCAAAGGCATTACAACAATATGTGGGTGTTTAAAATGAAGTATGGTATGTGACTGTATATCAGGAGGAAGTCTTGCAATGACCTGCACTCCATACCATAGGTTGAAACATGAGTAAGCTTGGGACCTCAGCACCCAGTAAAGGACAACAAAGGGTATTACCACAGAACAAGTCTCTTTTGTGGAGTATGCACAGCATATGGAGCATATACTGCTTACTATGTTCAAGCAGTTTTTAGTTTTTATGAAGTGACTGAACAGATTAACACTGTTCAAATTTTCCTCTGTTATTCAGAATTATCTGCCAAATACTCATATAATTAATGACCCATTTCTCACTGATGATACTGATTTGGCATTTATAGAATTTATAGCATTTATTGCATGCTCCTGCAATCAGGAGGACAGATTGCATTATATGATACAGACATGATACAGACACTCTGCTTGGATGCCATATCTGTCTCAAGGAAGGTTTTAAGTTGGATGTTACCAGCTATAAAGAGAGATGTGGTGTTGCGGGAATATTTTCTAGCATTTGCCTTCCTGTTGCATACTTCTACCAGGAAGCACCTTCTGTGGATTGCTCAGAGTGAGTCAAAATGCTGTGATTGCAGTCATAGCAAATTCTTTTAAAGCTACAGATGGAATGTCAGAGAAACTCAAGGCTCAGTCTTGGGGCAAACCATACTATGGCAGGTGTTGCGTTTGAAAGGTTAAGAAAGGAGCAGGCTGTGCGCCAAAGAAAAGGCAACACTCAGAGGAGTTCCAAGTAGCCTCAAAGACAGTATCGTCCCATGGTACAGAGATTAATCTTGGCAGTGCACACTGTGGTGTGGATGAAATAGCCACCTCAGGCTTAAAAGGTACTCGAGGCAGCATGAAATAGTGCCTGAAGTGCCATCCCAGGATGTACAAGACTGGGGCTAAAGACACAGTCTGATTCTGACTAGTTAAAGTATTTCTCAGGTTTGTATCAACAGCAGCAAATCATATTGCAAAACACCCAAGCCTGGCTGGAAAGTTCCAAGACATTGTGCTTCAGCATTTCAGAAAATATAATGCAATTCTGTTCAGCTAAAACTGTCCTCTTGCTTTTTAAGGTTTGAAGGATCCTCAAAGCAAAATAGAGCTCAGTCAGCTTTCTGGAACTGCTAGAGACAAAAGAAAACCCCTTCCCAACCAGCTCTAACACTGGTATCTTATAGAAAGTGCTTTGTAGGAAACACCCTGAACAGAAATCAGCTCCTTGTAAGAGAAAAGGATAGAGCTGACTGCAAAAAGCGCTTGGCAGCAACCACTGAAGGCTCAAGATGTCAGTACAGCTGATGAGCACTACTTGCCTGGATTTGCTGTTAAGTGCTTTCCCTTCTGTCATTTGTTATAATTAAGAGCCAAACAAGCCCCCTTCCCTCCCACTTCCTAACAGAAAATACCAACTTCATAGCACAAGCAATATGTTTCAAGATTTGGCACAGGCACAAAGCAATCCCCATCAAAGGCAGGTCTCACCACAAGCAGATGAGAAGTCACAGGAGCACTGTGTTACCACTGTGTTAACTAACACAAAAACCTTGCACAGAAGCAGCAATCTTCAACCTCCTTCCCACTCAAAATTTCCCAGCTTGTTGTCACAAAGTCTCATGTCATTTTAGCAACTACTGGCAGGAGCACTGGGGTGTCACTAGAATTTCAGTATTTTTTACTGAGGGAGAAAGGATTTGAGTATTGTGCTCTGAGATGCATGCACTGCAATAACCTGGGAGCTCAGAGGCAGAAGAAACCTATCAGAGAGGATAGAGATCCCTGATAAAATCCTCCTGGCTCCTCAGAGCAATAGTCTTCCCCCAATGCATTCCTCCAGAAAAGCCTTAAAAAGGAAGACAGTATTTTTGCATCTACTGGAAAGCAGCAGTCAAACTGGGTCTTACCAAGGATGACAGATGCAAGTCTGAGCCAAATATGCAGCAAAACCTTTTCCCATGCCAGCACTTCCCACTGAAAATGGGAAGACATTGGTCCAAGCACTATTCTCAAATAGGGGGGGGAAAGCAAACCACAGAAACACATACTCCACCTCAGCTGCTTTTGAACAATCTGGTCCAAAAAGGCTGAAACATTGTCCTGCTGAACCTGACAGGTGAAGGCATTAAAAGGCATTGCAAGCACAATCAGCATAAACAAAGCCAGAATAAAGTCACCTAAGGATGACTGGTCTGAAATGACTGTGGACACCAACCTGGAGAGCTGAGCCCAACTTCTGGCTGCCATGTGGGTAGGAAGCGTTCCAAGGTGCTTGAAATGCCACAACAAGCTCAAAGGTGTCCGGGCCATTAACCAAGGCCTTGGCAAGGTTCACCAGAGCAAGGCTCTTGCAGCACTGTAACAGACAGGAGTCCTTCCCCAGTACTGAAGGGCACACTGAGACCACACTGTCACCAAATGGCAGTACACCAGAACCTCAGACACTACACCTTCCCCTTATTCCTCTTTTTATTCTGCTGGCTCCAGCTGTTCTGCCTGTCACCAGATTTTAATTAAATAATCCTAATTAATCAGAGCATTTTGGTTTAATTGTTTCAATGGCATCCTGAGTTTGGACTCAATATAGATTGCAACTCAGGGCAGGGCAGATTTTACAGCTTGTCATGTATTGTTTATTACACTTCAGTTGGAAAGAAAACAAATGGGTATATGGGATGCAGTATAAGAGTAATTGAGAGATGAGACAAGTACCACTAGCAGTGAAGTATGAGATTGCCTCAGTCTTACTGTTG
The DNA here is from genome assembly GCF_047716275.1 of Strix uralensis. Taxonomy (NCBI): domain Eukaryota; kingdom Metazoa; phylum Chordata; class Aves; order Strigiformes; family Strigidae; genus Strix; species Strix uralensis. The sequence continues at coordinate 32,219,156 of NC_133978.1, forward strand.
TTCATCTCTCTCCATCTAAGCCAGAAGTTGCATCATGTATAGGCAGGGTAGAAATTCTCTCCCTGGACTGAAAAGTCTGGCAGGCGATGGGGGAGAATGAAGGTAATACTCGTTTTGGTTTATTTGCTTGCATTTTTTGTTTGTTTGCTTTTCAAATACTTCCCTTGGTTCTCCAGTGAGAACTGAATGAACACATGCAGCCTTGTGAAGCAATGGGCATGCCCCTCTACTCAGCTCACCATCAGACATTTTATGCAAGATGGGTGGTTTAACTTGCTTTGAAACCAAATGCAACCAGAACAGCTGAAGAAGTTCCAAATCCTTCAGCAACCTAGGTAAACAACTTCAGATACCAGCAAAAGATCTGGGAGAAGTAGATGGTACTTGGTGCCCGCCATATTGCTCAGGGTACCATCAGTGTCCTGCAGAAAGGGGCTACCAATGGCTGCTCCAAACATCTACTGGCATTTTTTTCTGCCCAAATAATTTTCTTTGACCTCCAAACTTTTACAAAATCAAGACCTCATAGGTAGTCCAATACCACTGGTGACAAAACAGAATAAGCTGTTTACAGCCAGTATGGATATGTTTTCTGTTCTCTTGCATTCTGTTTATTCTGTAATTTTTTTCTTTTTACCAAAGTTTTCAGCACTGCATATTCTTCATTGGACATGAGGAATGAATCCAGCATAGTTTACTGGTGCAGTAACCGAGTCTCATTTTATCTTGTTCATATGAAATATCCCACATGCTCAGAAACAGAAGATGTAATCAAATAATCTATATCTGATCTTGCCCTGAATAGGCAGCTGACAAAAAATGGTCATCTGCCCCAGCTATGGCCTGAAATCTTCTAAGAAAAATTTGCAATACGAGCAGCAGTTCCTCTCCAAATCATGTGGGGCTGTGACACAGGTCTTGAGGCAACTCAGCAGTATATCAATCTCAGTGGGTTGCTGCATAGGATCTAGTAGTGTTATCAAAGGTAACTAGGTGATTGCAATTCAAACCGCAATGTCATAAAAGGTGTAGAATAAAACAGAATAAAAGGTGATGCATTTTGTTGTGAATTCATTCGCCATTAGAATCCTTGCAAGGTGAGCTGCAAGTTCAGGTCCTCTAATCCACTCCCCTACCCAAGCCACAATCAACTATGCCCTACATTGGCATGAACTTCTGCTGCCATCCTAACCCAAGAAAAATCACTGTTCTTGTAATATATTTATTGCAGAATCCCCTCTGTCCATAGCAACTTTAATCTGGGAAACATGCTATCTTAAAACACAGGAGAAGCCCCACTGAACACAATGGAAATTCAAGTAAAATGCCTGTGCTTAAGTGCTCACCATGACAAGTTGAGTGATTTTTCAGGACTTCCCACAGGCTAAAGTACCTTTTGAGAATTATATTTGCTGTAGCTAAACCAAAAAGCATCAATCATATTTATCCCTTTTGCAAGTCTATTGCAGTGACTGCAGTATAAATGCCACAGATGTGCATTAGAGCGTGTTACACACCCCATACATCATACAAAGATTAATCAGGTAGACAAAGTCATTTACTCACCTCATTCCAAACCCTTACTAAACATGACCCAGGGGTTATAACTTAGCCCCAGGAAGTACTGACTGCCTGAATTTGAATATCACTACCTTTTTTCTTGATGTATTTCCCTGAACTGCAATATATACCTATGTATTTTTAATCAAGCAAATGGCTTTTTTCCAAGTTTGGTAGCTTCAGTTGGCACAAAATTGAATTTGATAATTCTTTATCTACACAACCCTGAAAAGCCACATGTGCTATTGAAACAACCTCTATCACAGTCCCTAAATTTCTGAACCTACTTTTAGGCACCAAAACACAAGTGCCTTCATCAGTAATAAGTAACTTCAACGAGAGATGCTTAATTAAAATCTAAATCCACATTTTAAAGCAATGTCTCTTTTTTGTGATCTTGCACTACAGTGATCTCAAAAGCCTTTTAAAATTTTGCTCCAGTGGTCTGTTTCAACACATTTCTAAAGAAATAAGTAAAACTTCTTTGGAAATTAAAGACCATGCCAGTACTCGTCAGACAGTGTAATTCTTTGGTCTTTTAAATCTATGCATCTAATGAAGTCCATAGAATGAAATCACAAAAGCATTGGACACCTTATCTCACCACAAGCCACATCTTGAACTTCTTATACTCAGCCTGGTCTTTAATTGGGACAAAACTGACTCAGTCCAGGCTTGAGCTGAAGCACAGGTAGAAAGAAAAGATTTCAGAACATTATAGGCATTTTGCATTGTTCCAATAACAGTGCACAAGCAGAAGATCTGCTGTATTTTAAAGGCTGGTTGTTACAGCCAAGCTCTGTATTGGTTTATAATGGCACTTCATCAACATCAGTGGCATTATCTCTAATCTGAAAGGAAAAAAAGAGCCCCTCTATTATAGAGTTTCTAAATTAGAGATGGACCCCAAAGCAGATCAGAGCTCCTCAGAATATCAGAATAAGAGCTGAACCCCAAGGCTTATATTTTCTGTTAAGCACAGGTGAACAGATGAGGTCCAAGACATAACACATGAAAGACTGAAAGACTATAACAAGCATCTTACCAAACCAATGTATTTACTACTCCACCATCAAAAGCATGGTATCTTAAAAAACAAAACAAACCAAACAAAAACCCACCATTGCTGGCTGTCTTGCTCAGCTAAGTTACTCAGGATCGACATTTACAAATCAATTCTTCATTAATACCTATACTATAAATGGAATTTGGTTGTTTCAACAAAAGTTTAACCACCTAAAGAAATTACAACACTGAGATAACACAGTAGAAGCAATCCAAGTAGTCTTTAAACTTTCCTCATCTAAATATTACACGTCAGATATTGCTAACTTTGAACATTAGCTTTCTTCTCTTTTATTAGTCCGTAGATCCAAAGTCTAAAGTCACTAAGAAAGATTTGTTCTATTTTTTTACTTCCAGTTTGAATGGTCAATAGTCAAAGTCTCTGTTCATAAACTGTCATGTCTGCTTCTCTTGCCACATTTTATCTTGGCAGTAGGGGAGGTTAAGTACAGCAAAATGTTCAGGTAGATGTGTAGGCAAAATAGCAGAGCAAACAATGAAAACTACTAAACAAATGAATCAGAAGCTTCAGTTCTTGGATCATGTTTCAGGATTGGATTTGAAAGTCTGGAGTTGATGCAGAAGCCAAGCTCTGCATGGACACAACAAAATTATGTTGAGCTTCAAAATATGAGCAGACCCTCAACTTTGGTAGGCAGTTCTTATTTTCATCAGGAGTTAAATGCCATGAAATCTTCATGAGTTGCTGAAAGCTGGATCTAAGCTCATTTGCATCCATTGTGTCTGTCCACATCATGTTTGAGCAGCCTCCATCATTAACCTTTAGAGGAGAAAAAGACCCGATAATTTAATCTGTCCACACACTTTCATCAGAGCCTCACTGTCACAGCCATGCGGAATGTGTGCTGGACAGCCTCCAGAGTTAACATGCAATATATGGCATTCAGTGCTCTTGAGACAGGAATGGCTTTACTTTGTTGGCGATTATGTAGAGACAGCTTCATTAATTTTTCATCCATGATTCTATCAGATGGAACAGAAGTGATCAATGCCAAATATTTTTTGTGTCAGCGCTCAGGAGAACTAGTGTTTTGGGGACAAATTCTGATCCCAGACGGACCAATGTAAATCTGCAGTATCACAGAGTTTTCAGTCAAAATTAGTAGAATTATCTGTCAGTTGTTATGCTCAGAGTCAGCAAGTCAATATCAGATGCTTTTAGTTTCTGCAAAGTGACTGCTGCCAGTTCATACTTGCGTGTATTTAACACCTACAGTTATCTTAAAAGTCTGTTTCATCTAGTTTTAAAACCATAGACACTTACTGGGACATACCACCCAAGCTCTGCATGAAGAGAGGAGAATGCAAGATTGTCAGTGGTAACATGGAAGGAGCAAATTCAGTCAGATCCTTCAATTTTATGCAGCAGCTGTACCAGCCAACAAAAGAAGTGTGCAGCTGCTCTTGGGCACCACAGAGCAACTGCAAATATTTAAACATGTGCAGTCTCATTAATTGATCTAAACAGTTTAACGACACATCCATCCCTTTTATATAAATGCTTTAACACAGTAAGAACGACTTACAATACCCTGGCACCAAACTTTACTACTGTCAGGGCAATTATTCAGGCTGAAGGGTTAGAGTTTGTTTCATGTTTGTCACTGAACGGCCTATTGCATTTGAGTAGATTTCACAAGACCAATAAAAAAAGGCTGCTTCTATGCTACCTAGAAGTGATTAAACTCCAGCTTTGTGTGGTAATGACCTTTAGCTCCACTATTCACAGCTCAGACTGGTTGCACAACCTCAGCAAGAACCACTTTTAATCAGCATTCAGGGATACCCTACAGTTGTATGTTCACTGGCAGGTGTCTAAAATATGCCTGTGAATTCTGATGTCAGTAATGGACCTGGAAGAATGCTGGAAGAAACACTCCTTTCAATTTTCTTTGCTCTCTTTTGGTGCATATTCTTCATCATTCAAGTGTCAAGTGAATTGCACAAAGGGCAAATGATTAAATTGCTTGTGTGATATTTGAAAAGTGTTAATGTGACTAGTGATACTTTTAGATAAGCAGAGAAAATGGATCTAAACAGAGAAGGCAAACTATTGAACATCTGTCATCTACAAAAACTAGCAGAAGAAAATTTGGGTTATCACATGCTTAAAAACCATATGCATGCAGACACTTCTGTCAGAAATTAATACTTTGAACAAATATTTTGAGCCATAACCTGCTCAGAGACTTAAAAAATTACTAACTTGATACAATTCACAGAGCCCCTGCTAGCCTACAGAGAATTCTTCATGTCATTTGTCATCTGTCTTCCTCATAATTTATCTTGGGGGGAAAAATTACCAACATTTTCATTAACTGAAAGTGGTTTTTTTCCAATCTTAAGGAAAAAAACTATGTGAGTAGATCTGCCTTGAGCTCCTCTTTTTCAGAACTGGGACATAGGTGATGTTTCCACAGTTGACCTAGTCTATTTTATGTCATTGGTCATGTGCTTTGGTCACTGTGATCACAAACTACGGCATCATTCATTCAGAAACAACAAGGAACACAGATAATGTACACAGACAAGCCTGCACTACAGAATCTAAGCCCATGTGTCTTCTAGGGCTTGTGGACATGTTTTCTCACACCTGCTTTCAAAACAAGCTGAGAAAAGGTTATCCACCATTAGCAATTCAGCAAGGCTTTTGATCAAGAGCCCAGCCTACCTGACTCATAGATGACATGCTCACTGCTCAGAGTTGCTTAGGTCTCCCAGAATGATTTTTAATGGTGAACTAATCAATGGTCTTCATTCATGGAGAAGCAACTATATAGGTGAAAGGTGACAGAACTCCACAACTTTGATTAATTTGCTGTTCAGAAGAGGTAAAAAGCCAGGCCCTTTATGTACCAGGGAGAAACTGCAGAGAAGGAAAAGCAGTTACATCTTTACACATACAGCTAGCTCGTGCAATTGGTATTATTCCCTTCTCAATTGACTCTGCTATGCTTCTCCCCCACATCTGTATATAAGATGCATCTAGCTGCCAAAACCACAGATGGTGTCAGTCACTCTGGCTCTTTTGAGGCAGTGAGGCAATATCCACTTACACTGAACAGGGACCTGCCCAACTACTAATTATTAGTATCTATTGCATACCTCATAACAGCATTAAATTGGCGGCTTTGTTTCCCACATGCAAGATGCACCACAGACTGGAGTCAAGAACCTTGCTCACCAGTATCATCTCTTTACACCAAATTTGGAACCATTCCACTCATTTTCTTTCATTCTCAAACTGACATTTTCTAAAAACATAGAGGAGATGGCAATCAGAAGGTCTAGGATGATAATTAGTGTTGGCACAAGTACTTCTACTTCTATTCATGTCCACTGATACAGGCAGGTTCCCCCACCACAATCAAGAATACTTAAGATCGTAAGTGAAAAGTGTTAATATTGGTTTACTCTCCAAATATCATTCAGGAGTCAAATTCCAGCACCAGTCAAATCAGGCCTGAATCAACAAAAGCTTTATGATCTTGACCAGTCCTGACAGTATTGAGTGAGTGCTGAAAGGACTCTGGTATTCAGCCTTATCTCTTGGATCATGAGGAGCAAACTTCTTCCAAAGATCACATTCACAGCCTTCGGAAGTGAGGCCAAGAAGCTTCACGTGCCAGCCCAGCCTGCATACCTCACCTCACAGCTGAGTCCTTCTCAAGCAGTGTTAAGCACAGAAGTTCTGTTACTCCTGTTTCATAGATGGAGGAAGGAAAAAAAAAATTCAATCACTTAAATCAACCAAGAAATCTCTGACGAAGCAGGCTTAGTCTACTTGCCAGTCCAGCATGCACAATACCCTTTGCACACCTTCAAAAGAGAAGGTGTATCATAGTTAAGATAACCAGCCCCCCCATACATCCCAACTGCACTGAGAGCCCCTACCATAATGGACTGTACTCCTTCACAGATCACTTGAGCTGCACCCATCCTCAGAGGTCAGACCGTGACTAAGGAAAGGCCCTTACACAAAGCAGTAGGGAAAAATATCAGAATATGCTTGCTCAAAGTGCAATCGAGGAGGCACCTTTTCTTAGTGGAACAAGACTTAGTCAGTGCCCCATGCATGCTCAGAGTAAATGAAAGTCCTATTAAAAACCCAGGTGTGCAACTTTCGCAGGGCTGGGGCTAGCTTTCACAATGTGCTGCTCTCTTCTAAAGCTGTTGCGCAAGAGTTGTATGTTTAACATTTCTAACCAGCCAAAATTGCTCTTTATATTTGATCAGGAATAATTCTTTTTACCTTTGAACCTGTTGCAATGCAGGTTCAAAGGTTACCTGGGTGCAGTGTTGCCTGTTTATTAAAGCCACACACTGATGATTCGGGGCTTAGTCCTGCCACCGGAGCTGGGGAAGCACCAACCCTTGAACACCCACTTGGAGTTGTAAAGCAGCGGAGGAAGCAAGCTGTACCGGCCCCTCCACCCTCCTCCAGCGCTGAAGGAAGGTAAGCAAATCTCTCCTGATCAGAGCCCATGTTTCCCAAGTACTAGGCTTCCTGCCCCTGCAGAGAAACTGCAAGTGGGATAATAGACTTAATTTGCTGCAATGCCTGGATCCAATGCGCTCCTCTCATCACACTGTGTGCTGTTAAAGGCGACAGCTGCGAACTGGCTGCATGGGCGCAGGGGTGGCATACAGAGAAATCACAGTCTGAGCAAGAGCAATCACCTGAACACTCCCTGTTGCTATAGTTTGACTGGAACTGGAAACCTGACTACCATCCAGGCTGAAGCCATTTTCTTATCAGTTTGTTAGTTACGTCTATTTAAAGATACAGTGCACAGAGTACCAGTACCAGGCTCTCATTCAGACTCATGTTTAAAACAGAGTTCCAGAAATAGATGAATCATTGGTTCCACAGCATTGCAGGCAGGTTTTGAAATCTTGTCAGTCTTCTTACATGCTAGATCATTTATACACACAAGCTTATTGTCAACAGGACCTTAATTCCTAACTAGAAACACAGAAGCTGGCTATAATGCCTTTTTCAATGTTCGAAAAGCACAGATCTTAGACTATGACACACCAGGCTGCTGCCATCGCCTTGGTACAACTGCTTGGTATAGCTATAGAGATGGAGCCTTCTCCAAGCTCTTGCTTGTGTACAGAGCTGCAGCTGTAATAAAGGAGAGGATAGTGGGTTAACCAGAAATCAAGCTGCAAGTAAGAAAACTGGCAAAAAGCATGCTGCTCTTCCAAGTCCTAAACCCATTGCCCTGTCCATGCTACCTTCTCTGCGGCACCCACTTATGCTCCAAGAAGATTATTTATGTCCCTGTACAGTTTCTCTGCTTTACAAAAGCCAGAAGGCTGCCCTTGAAAAGTGTAGCAGAGCAATAAAGAATGACTATTTTCATAGCATTAAGAAAACAAACTGGAATTCAAATATCCTTCAGATAAAGCCCACACTTCCCACAGACTCACAAAATTTAGATCCAACTCGAAGTGACAACAGAGAAAACTGCCACTGAGCTAATGCTTCCCCTTCACTTATTTACATCCTTTGCTATTTTCTATAGGTAGATGGACTATTTTGGCATCTTTGGCTAGCAAAAGCTCATGTTGTGCCATGACCTTAAGGTTTATTATAAAAGCTCATCTTATCCATCCTCTGTGCAAACCTTTTGTGACAGCAACAACAGAAAGGAAAGAACTTGAACTCTCTATATACATACTCTACCTACTGCTCCTCTTAATTTGCTAGTGGGCACGAAAGATGCAGGTGTACATTTTTATATACATGTACAAAAAGAAGCAAAGGTTGAGTTATGACTCTGCTTTATTTTTTGGCAGAGAATTACTAGCAACAAATGGATCTGCGCCTCATAAAAATCTGGAGTTTATTCAGATCATTTGACGCAGTACCAAAAATTAAAAGCCTCAAATTTGCATGTCACTTATGAAAACTGGGGAAAGAGTGTCTGCTGTATTCTAATTTATGAGCATTAAACAGAACAAATCATTAAGAAACAGATATCCTCCCCATGGCTTCTCTATGTGCATCCCTTAATCCAATTTATGTTGGAGCTGTGAGACCCCCTCAGTCCAAGCAATGCAGAGTAAGTTTACCAGCGCAGGGACCTCCGCATCATATGCTGGGCTTCTGGCAGGCCAGGTAGGACGGCACTGCAGGCATGTTCTTTCAACCCACAACCAAAGTCAATGCATAGAATATACACAGCATTGCTAACCAACAGCTGATCAGAGACAGGGCAGATTCACTGCTTTGTCTCTTTCTCCTGGAAACATAACAGCCTGAGGCCAGATATCTGAAGGGGGAAAACCGTCAGAGAGGCACTCAAAGAAGGTGATCATGGAGCTGTCTGGGCTGGAAGCCGGGCCTTCTTTCCCTTCTCTGTAAGAGGCATTGCCTTTCTCTAAGCATAAGTGCACCCTGACTGGCACTATTAAAGCTGAAGCTCACAGCTTCAGTTAAATGTCACAGGAACAGGTCTGGGTAGGCAAAGCCAGAGGCAGAGAAGTTTCATGCAGAACAAGCGATTTCTTTTACATCTTCATATAAAGCGTACAGCAAAATCAGTGAATTAAGCCACAGCTTTCCTAAAAGTATATCTGCATTGCTAAATAATGCCACAATTACACTGTAAGTTAGCTTTACCTGAATAGCATAAAGTTTACAGCAGCAATAAAAACATATTTGCAATTAGCAGAGGCTATGTGTTTTAGCAAGCCAAGGTCCAGGACAGATTGTCTTCTGGGTGCAAGTACATGCTATGTTATTCCATCCTAGCTAGCTATAGTTAATCTACCTAAACAGATTATTCTGAAATCATGCAGCATAGAAAAACTTTCAGATGGGCAAACTGTTAAGGGGGAAAACAATTCCAAGGTCTGAGGTCAGCACTAAAGAAAAAAGATAGGTGAAGCTACTGTCTTCCCACCCCTCCAAACCTGCTGCAAAATTCCAGTTATATTAGACAAGCATCAGAGAGAAAAAGGGAAACTGCAGTAGCTATAACCTTTTAAACAAAGAAATGCTACTGTAAAACCATAACAAAATTCCTTGTCATAGCAGGAAACAAAGCTGAAGTTTGAAACATGATTCACCGTTACCTTGTGCAAATAATTGCACATATGTACGTCTACACCACAGCGGAAAAAACGAGGTAGCTTTTGAGGAAAAAAAACCCAAATGAACAAAAAACCCACCAAAACCAAATAAACCAAACCCAGCAGCAGAAATGGGGATCCAGCCCACCAGCAAGTATGTTACAGCATTATATAAGAAATACTGTACTCAAAGCATTTTGTCGGTATTACAGGCTACACAGCTCTGCTCAGCTTAATGGACACGAAGCTCTAGAGAGAAAATTGCTATGGTTGAGAGTGCAGATTTATACACAGAGAAAATAATAGCAAATAGATTATAAACAATAAATGATAAATACAGTCTCAAAAAGTTTTGGTCTGCTTTTCACCTAGCTCTTCAGAAACACATAAACTTCAAGCTCTTTTCATCAACAAACAAAAAAACTGAACAACTTCCTCCCTATTTTTTTTTTCAAACCACTTCAGTTCCCCCATGCAAGTTCCTCCCATTTACAAGCTCCCTTCCCAGCATGCTTTTCTGCTTGCTGATTTATTTAAACTGGGGAGAGGGAACTAGCTGTAGTTTTTAACATGAGTGTTACCTAATTGGTGCTAGTTTACTACTGTGCTGGCAAGGCTCCCCTTTACTTAAGGAAAAGAGGTTGGCTTCCCACCCCATCTTCACAATGGTATGTGGTTTTGATCACTGGTTTTCATTCCTGTATTTGCTTCTATAACGAAGTTCTACTACTTGTTTTATTGCTAAGGGGCTTGCTTGTTGTTGCTCATGTGGGCTTTACTATAACCTATGTGCAAGTGCAGTGATTAGCTGGAAGGCTCAAGATAATGAGTTTTTCATGAGCCCGCTAGGAAATCTCTGGTAACGTGCTATCAGTTAGATGTTAATCTTAGGCTGAGTTGAATTCAGATATATATTTGCTCTTTGCTCCTTGTAATGTAAGTGTAATAATAAGTAGCGATAAAAGACATTAGCATCTAGAAATTTTTAGTGCTACCTTTTCTCTATGCGGCTATGTAAAGTACTACATTATGATATTCTAGCTTTCTTAGAGTTCTATGTGAATTTTCAAGTTGAGCTTTAGTTCTAGCTCTGTAAACCATGCTTGTGTGTCTATAGATAATTTCCTATTAATATAATGTTGGTGAATGCAAGCTTTGCAAGAATGTGATCCTGTATTATCTAACAGGATAAACAGTAACAGAATGCATTATACTGACTATTTTTAAATTTTTTCAAAACTTCACAGGGCTATTGAACATGTTCTATCTTTCTGAGAATGTAGTTTTCAAAGAGAAAACCTGATTAAAAAATATATGAAAGCTTGGCTTCTCAATTTATCTGACAAAACAACATTTAGTACTAAGCGGTGTCGTGGTGTCACTGACCGCCTGAGAGAGGGACAGTAGTATCAGACCTAGTAAAATTCTTTACAAAAAATGGCTTTCTATTTAAGTGTACTGAAAGCCTGAGTTCAATAGGTTTCATGAGTAAGGCCCAGAAATAGCCTGTAACATGCAGTCTGAAACCACAGAGAACTAAACTTCCTGAAAGTAAGTTACTAAGGCGCGTCTTTCCCACCGCCTAGCAGAGTGCTGCTCAGCCAAGATCAAAGGTACTTGAACTGTTTGGCTCTGACTTTCATAAGAGGTACTCTGAAAGCAAAGTCGAACTAAAGTGTATCTTAGGCATAATGCAAGTTACTGTGGATTTTGCTTTGTGGTTTTTACATGGCTCTGTTCATCAGTCACTGACTGTAGCTTCTCTCTGGATGCTAAAAGTTAGATGTTCCTAAACCCTGCAGAACACAAGACTTCTTGCTGCAGCTGGAGGAAGATGGGATATAATGCTTTCAAGGAATAAGAACTGGCACAGTGGCTCACATCTGCAGGACACCAGGCAAGAATTGCACTGTGTAAACAAATGTAAAGAGTGAGCTACTGGTGGTTAGCTAACTAATTAGTGAGCCCAGTGTAGTTGGTTGTACTTTTCCTGCTTGGAAAAAGTCAATGTTACCTTGCTAACGCTGATCAACAAGTTCTCATGATCACCTCAAAAGCGTACGCAAGCTGTTTGCAAGGCGAACTTGAGAGAATGAATATAACTCTAGAAAACATTCTCCCATGCAGTGCATGACCACTGCTTCTGAAATTGTGTGAGTATCAGAGGTTGCTTTGCCGTCTATAAAGAACTACTGTGATAAAGATGACACTGATTTTTTTTCTTCATACTTATGTGCTTGGAGCAACAAAGCTCAGTTACTTTCCAGTGGAGAGAATCTCCTGATGTGGAGAGAGTAGAGAATAACTGTTTCATTCCTTCTAACAAGTGGAGGAATTGCTGTAGAGGTTGGGGGGGATGATGGGGTTTACAGTAGAAATGAGAACATGTACTCCTGAACTCAAGGCTGTAAATGGTATCACTGTAATCTCTTCTGATAAAAACTAAGCCTTTGCACTCCAGAGCCTTGTGCATCTTATCCCTGACCATTGATCAGGACAGACAACCTAAGTACACTTTAACTGTCTAGCATCTTATTGCGTAAGAGGCCTAACAGTTGGTTTGAGACATCCTGTGCATTTTGTATCTTTCTGGTCACTGGGAGCTGAGCCCTTCAAAACTCAGGGGTTTCAAGCACTCCACCCCCACTTCCCGCATGCTTAAGAAAGCGACTAGCACTCAGGCTTGCCCTGCAGTGGAAGCTGGTGTCTGTCAAAAAATGCCCTGGCTTTGTCGCATGCTGCACCGAGTTGAGTTTTCACTCATTTGATATAGACCAGGTATTATGTATAGGGCATTTGGATTTGTGAGTTAAGCTCTGGTTGTAGTTGCTTCATAGGACAGATCTAGGGTAGAGCTGTTCTCTTCCCATGGACAGAAAACTCTGTCAAGTACAGACTCCTCTCTGCTGGCTCTGCTGCTTTGAGGGCAGAAGGACTAAGTGGCTTTTGGAGGATACCAGAAGTGATTAACTAGCAGTGACTTGCATTTGACAGGTAGTTACAGTAGAAGCTCTAGGCATAGGAAACAACTGTCCTAGTGCTGGGAATTGAGACAAATTTGCTCACAGTCTCTTGCCACAACCTGAATAACACACCCTATATTGGAGTGGCTAAAGGCCATCTGAGGAAACGTGGTAGGAAAGTAAAAGCAAAACACTGTCACTATTCTGTTCATAAAGTAGGAGAATTGAAAATAGACTTCCAGATACGAAAAGCATTTTTTTTGTGTATTGCAAACAAGATCTAGGTATCTGCTTTTTTTGACACAACACTAACTTCTGTAACTTTGAAGGATGTTAGGTTTTGGCTCTCACATGTACAGTCTCATTCAGTGTGTAAGCGGGCTAATGAAGACAGTTACTAAAAAAAAACCCAAACAAACCTAGAAGCAAATGAGCATACAATACTTCCCAGGCTTTAGAGATAAATCCATTTGGCTTATAACTGGAACTCATCCTTGACTAGCTATAGGGATGCTGGTTAGGTTACACCGGGATTAGACTACTGTCTGGTTTATCTTTCTCTCTACGTGAGAGACTTGTGGAATTGATTCAGAATCTGAAGGCAAAAGCTTTGCTGCATTTAATTATCTTCACGCTTTTCTCAACTGGATCAGGTGTTCTCTCTGGACTTTGGAGAGTTCTCTGCTCAAGCATCATCATCCTTCAGGGCCTGATGTTCAGTCTTCCTAGATGTCTTGGCACAAACTGCCTTGCATGTGAGTCAGTGAGATGAGGATACTCTGATGGAAAGATTTTTGGTGACTTACCTAGTGCTGCATGGAACATTTGGGGTTAGTGGGCTCTCTGATCCTTATCACAAAAAGGTCAGACAGGTGTCCTCTGTTAATTTTCTGTCAAATAAGTCCATGTAACAGACAGTAGCTATTTGTGACAACTGCACTGATCTGTCTGATTAGGCAGTGTTAATGCTAAGCAGTGTTAATACATTATAGTAGAGGACTTGGTGCTGTAGACATGATCCCCAGTCCTGTTTATTACCTCTAGCATGATACTCTAAAGACAACCAATCTTTCCTGGTTTCTACGAAATTGTTTTAAAATTACTATTAAAATGACCACATGAGAGCACATTTCAGCCATTAAAACTGGTACAGCTGGACAGGCATGTGGTGTCTTCAATTGCCTGCATATAGCTCTATTCTCTTACAGCTGATTGAAAAATTTCATGTCCAGGGAAGAGTCATCTGAAATGCACTGAGTGCAAACTCCTTTTGACCCATCTGGGGATGGAAAAAGACCGAAAAATAGCCCAAGCTGATTGCTACTAATCAAAATTCAGGGGAATTGAACATGAGTACTGTGGTATCCCTCTAAAAAGATGTGAGAATAGATGTGCCAAAGTCTAGTTTTGCTGATTTCATACAAATGGTACAAGTGTCATTTGCTCTGTCACTCAGAACTAGTAGTGGGCTCTGCGTTAAAGGAATAAAGTTTGTATACCCAACTCCTCTTCAGTTGGAGAGTGGAGCTGCCTCTACCAAGCTGCCTCAGTGTTCATGCTATAAAAAAGTAACTTGTTCATGTTAACAAAAGAGGAGGTGGCTGACTCATACCATAAGCTAGATACTGTTTAATCACCTACAGAAAGCAGTTTTCTAACTGCTCCAGTAATGGCATACAAGGCCATATAAATCATGAAGAGCAGCTAATTGTCAAATCCAATTTATTAATACTCTTCAGTCTTCAAACAGAGCAGTACTAGAACCTAAACTGTTAGGTGGCTTTGCCCTGAATGTCAACTTGATCAGCACACCTGGATTTAAGGAATTTATTTCTCCAGGTTCAGTTGATAAAGGCCCAAAGGAAAGGTCTGGAAATGAGTGATATTCTGTGCTGCAGAAAGAGCATGTTTGTGCTTCCTAGGTTTGATATGCCCAGTGACTGGCACTGCCAATGAGTGCAGAATGCCTAGGGCAGTTCCTGCCTTTCTTGATGTAGTCCAAATTTTTTGGACTTTCAATACATGAGACCAAGGTCAGGAGTTTGAAGGGCATGTTCTAACTAAGGCTTAGAGTGGAAAAGAGGTGTAGGGAGTTGGTACTTTTCAGATCCATAGGTGACACGATTTGGACAGCTTGGACTTGATGACAAGCCTCTGAAGTACCCTTTCTTATCCAGATGCTGAGCAGGCAAAGCATGCCTTCTCTCACCAGAGAACACATTAGGATTGCTGATTAACACAGCCACCGGAAACTGAAAACTACAAAACCATAAGCCAAATATGGGTGATCCAACACTGGTCAGTCTGGGCTCAGAGATCCAAATTCTGATTTAGGGGCCTGGCTGAATTTACTAACTGTTTGGAAAATACCTTCAACTTTCTTGGAGTTATAGTTCAAGGGAAACTGGAGCCCACTGCTCCAGAATGCCTGGTATTCTTGTACAGCTGTTTAGTTAGTTGCTAGCTGACATACCATCTACTGACCTGGTTCCCTTGATTTATATGAAGGAATTTGAAAGGGTGTGGTTATTCATCTTGCAAAGTGTGATGTGTCACGTCCTGCATAGCTGTTTAGACACTAGCAAAGGTAAGTTGGTGAGATCTGAGTTGATTCAGACAAAAAGCAGTCACCTGTGCTAGATTTGTCTTGGCCATTCAATCTTAAACATACCAGAACATTTTAGAGATTAAAGTACTTGTTTCTAAGAGAGGGCGCTGAGGTAGATGTCTCTTTGTCTCTTAAAAGAAATCCTGCATTCTCAGTTTTTGCTTCCTTGCCCTTGAAGGAAGAGACTGGAGAATGCAAGCAGCAGAACTGCTTCTATATTTCCCAGCTAGACTTCCACTGCACACACTGACTTTCAGGTCACCACTTCCTAGTGGAAAGTAATTTCACAGTTTTGACTTGTGCCGTATCGCATGCTGAACACACCTTCACTATTTGAAATACTTGTCCAGCATAAACCCTGCTTTCCAGTAAGAGCAGCTGATCAGGAAGATACTGCTTGTCCTGCAGACTTATGTAGGTGTAACAAACATGTAATTTAGCAATACCCCTACTATTTTAACAATACCCCCTCCTATTGGACAGCTATAATATCGAGTTTTCTTGCTTCCACTACTCACATCACTGAACTGTAGGCATTTTTTGGTTATACTTAATTTGGGAAATTATATACTGGTTTTCCCCAGGCAGGTTTTTACTCTCGAACAGAAAGAATTAACATCTATCTGTTCCTTGTCTGACTTCATCAGGCTTCAGCTTTTTGTGGAGGTGGATGCAGCATGGATTAAGCTTTATGGGGACAGGTGACTTGAGATCTCTTAAGAGGCTTAAAGCATTGCATAAGCATGCTTCATTATTATACCAGGACTCTTTAGGGGAAAACTGCTGAAATAATTTGTAGTATTGCTTAACAAACTACTTCAGTAACCATGGCTCATAGGTAGTGAGTGCGTCTAACTCATGTCTACTAAACCTCCTGTTTGTTTCAGGTTCAACTCTGGCTCCATTGATCCAGCACAATGATCTGGATACTTCAAGTCTTGTTCTCACCGCTCCCAACACCAGCATTGATTAGTCTTATTGTATTTGGAGCTGGCATCTTCCTGTGGGTGATAAGCAGGCCAAAACCTGTTTTGCCTCCTGTTGACTTGAACAAGCAGTCAGTAGGAATTGAGGTAATACTTACTCTGCTTATAGGTATGGACTATTTTTGATCTTAATCTGAACACTGATCCATTCTGACTCTTTGAGTATCAGTGAAAACTCTCCTGTCCTACACAGCCTTCTCTCCCAAGTGTACAACTCGAAAGTATGGTAGGGAGAAGGGAAGTCTTAAGATACTAAGAGTAAGAAACAGCAGCTCTTGCCAGCAGGGTTAGGTGGGCTTTTTACCAGATGGCCTTGGCTGTCACTGACTTTTTTCTGTATTTGAAATGCTTTGCATCAGCTTTGAGGCTGGTGTTAAGACTTCATGTACATAGGCAAGTGGTAGCACTCAATCTTAGTCAAGGCCACTTTAATAACCTGTAATTGAATATTAATCTAGGCCATCTAGAATATTCCTCTGCATATGACTGAGTAGATCAAGATCAGGAAGGAAAATGTGACTTCCCTAACAATCAATGCTATTGAAATGCTTTAAAGGGGATTGCTGGGAGAACGGCTGAGGAACAAATGATACTGCATCTGTTCTGCAATGTTTCATAACTGTGCTCTGTTCCTAGGGAGGAGCCAGAAGAGGTGCACTCCTGACAGATAATAACCTGCTTTCTTACTACTTTGAAGATGGTAAAACCCTGTATGAAGTTTTCCAGAGAGGACTGCATGCTTCTGGTAAGCTTTGCATCTGCTAGTTAGTACTTGCCTATCACAAGTAAATAAAATTATTCCAAGTTCTTTTGCCTTGCTTCTTGTCTGTAGTAATAATTCAGGCTAGCAAAAGCTTTCCTAGCCTTCTGTGGGATGGAATGACAAGTGACCATATTTCCTCTGCCCTACCCCAGCCCGATTTAGAAGTAGTCTTAGTTGGCAGACTAGGCAAGAACAAACATCAGAAGCTTAAGATGGTAGAGGTCAGTGAAGAGGGAGTTGGAAAGAAACAACTCTGCTTTGTCTTGTAAAATGTAAAATTACTGCCTGCTTACAACAGGTATAAATATGAAAATATATGATAGTTTTCAAGCTATTTCAATCTCATGTGGGTTGTGAAATGGGAAAATATAACCAGATCTTGGAAGTATTGCTTGTAAGGATAAAGGCAACAGTCTTACAATCTTGGTTTGGGCAGAGTGCTTAACTATGGGCACTACACTTCCATGCTCCATGCAATTAGCTGGATGTCTGACTGAAAATATTTCCCACTTAAAGTGTTGCATTGAAGTGTTAGTGCAACTTCAGTACTGAGCTTTACAATGGCTTGTCTGAACTCTTCCATTAGGAAATGGCAGCTGCTTAGGCTACAGAAAACCCAACCAACCTTATCAGTGGCTGACATATAAACAGGTGAGTATTGTACACGACATAATTTAATTTGGGATACTGTCTTGTAACACTAAAGTGGGGGAAAACTATCTTACAGGTTTTGGACAGAGCTCAATACCTGGGATCAGGGCTTCTGCAAAAAGGATGCAAACCATCACCAAACCAGTTTATTGGCATTTTTGCTCAGAATAGGCCAGAGGTAAGCAACAAATTGATTATTACTTCCCAGAATATTCTGACAGCTTGGGGAGAGAGGAGGGTCTGTATTTAAATAGCTTGAGGCCACAGGAGGAACAATCACAACTGGCTGAGTACATACCATGCCAGGCATGTAATACAATGACCTTGAACCCTCACTACTCTAAGAATCTCATGGACACACTTCCTTACCCAACCCTCACTACTAATGTGAGAATGGACTAGTCAAGCTGTATGATCTTTGAACGTAATCCCGTCTTGTGAGCTGATAGTTTTCCTTAACTGTACTATTTTCTCTCTTCAGTGGATCATTTCAGAGTATGCCTGCTACACTTACTCAATGGTTGCTGTTCCACTCTACGACACTCTGGGGCCAGAGGCCATTGTATATATTGTTAACAAAGGTAAATACTGACTTCCACTATTTCATAATGACTTCTCTAAAAGACGTTGTTTTGAGAAGGCTGAAGTTCAAGAGAATTTGATGCAAAAATCAGAGTAGCTTTAACGTTTCTGCTTTTATACTTTTATAGATAATTTATTTCTGTAAATGTAGCTACTTTGCAGGGGACATGGTTCAATGCCTAGAAGCCAGTGGAATTCCTATGTCTCCTAGTGTCTTGAATGCAAGTTCACTGAAAACCTGCTAGATCCTGTGGACCATCCTGCAATCAGAGTGCTCAACTATTTGCTATTTGAGGTTTAGCAATCTTGAACTCCCACACTGCCAAACAATCAAACAATGCAGACAGGCTTGCATGCAAATTAAGACTAGATGTGTGTTTCTGATTTAAAGTTGTAGGATGTAAAGAGTGGAGGAAGAGGGCTAAAGATATGCCTAAATCTGTTTAATCTATCTGGTTAGGGCCTGTTGTTCTACAGAAGCCACAACTAGCATCCCATCGTGGAAGAAACTGGTGAGGAAGCTTGAATAAATCTTAACACTTTCTTCCCCCAGTCTCAGAGCATATATGGGGAGAAAAAAATATTCACTGCTGTCACAGCAATCTAGGATCCAACCCATAAGCAGGATTTTCCAAGCAAAATCACTTCAACAGTTATGCTGGTGAACCTTGTAAACAGGTCTTGCCTTGGGACTACACAGCTGTTACTCACTAGGCTAATGGGAAACTGGCATATTCAGGTGAATCCAATTCCTCTGCTGACTCAATTTGTAATTGCATAAAACTCTCGCACATGCAGGGAAGCTAAGGCATTAACTCAAGAACTTTAGCTACTTCCATCAAAAAGGTCTAAATTTCTTTAGATTTAAGATGGCTAAACCTAAACAGTGAGAACAATTCTGAGCTTTTATGGCAATAACAAAAGTTTGAATGCCTATTTTGACTGTGACTGAAGATATCTGTCTTTAGTTCCTCAGCATTTGCCCTCACTTTGTTTGCCCAATCAGTTGGCCATGATAGGAGGAACCTTTTTAGCACTGTAAGCCAGCCTCTGAATCCATATGAACAAATGCAAATGGATTTAGAACAAACCAATGCTATGTTCTAAATGTATGTGCTACTGAGCAGTTATTCACTTGCCTCATGTCTTCTAAACAGACTTCTGAAATGTAATTCCTTTTCTATAGCTGACATAAGCATAGTGATCTGTGATAAGCCTGAGAAGGCACAGACCTTGCTTGAGAACTGTGAGCAAGAGAAGACCCCATGTCTGAAGACTATCATTCTCATGGATCTCTTTGATAAAGAGCTCAAGGACAGAGGAGCTAAAGTGGGAGTTGAAATTCTAGCACTGCAGGAGGTTGAGGTAGGTGACTGAAGGCTTCTTGCAGAGGAATACCTTGCCAGCCAGACAATTGGACCTTCTCAGGCAACAATGACACTTTAATGTAAGCATTATCCAGTTGTCACACCTGTACCTGAGATCTTGATGAGCAGTCATTTTGAAACTTGATATATTTAGCCAAATGGACTTGCAGAGTTCAAACCATTGACTTAAGTTGTGTCCATGTCTAGTGGACAGTCAGTATGCATTAAACTGAAGACTTCCTTAGCTTAGTTAATGGTGCAGTTGTAACAGGATTTATCAGGCTTCTAAGCTGGCAGTTGAGTCTAAGTGAAACTGTAAGTGCAAATTACTGTCTGCTTTGACATCCCAATATTAGGCTTAATCTTCCAGATATGATGCACACATGTGAAGTATAAGAGATGTGTCCTACATCAAATAAAATGAAATATCTCCACTCAGGACTTCCAAATTCCTTAAGTAGTTCTGATCACTTTCTAAACACTCAAATTTTTCACAACCCCAAGAGTCAGCTTTTCCAAGTTGCATGTACTAAATTCAGGAAGACCAACATCTCCTTCCGAATGAGACAGAGTATCAAGAGATAAAGGAAAAACAACTGTTGTGTTTGAAATGCAGTTACCTGTTCATGTACTGTTGTTGCATGTCTTTCTGCTTCAGTTGTTGTGTTTTCTCTCTCACACAGGAGCTGGGAAGAAACAACATCAGAGAACCAGTTGTAAGTATCTCTGTGGAACAGTTATAAACTTGCAAAACTAGTCTCTTGCCATGCTGCTAGTAGAAGAGGCAGGGGTTTTTTGTATCTTGTCATGGTGTTTCCAAACAGAATTTCTGGTTCATCCCACTTTAGGAAGTGTATGTAGATACTGATAAGCAACATAATCCTTACTCTGGTGACTTTATGTGGCTTTTTCCCTCTAGCCTCCTAAGCCTGAAGATCTTTGCATCGTGTGTTTTACCAGTGGAACAACAGGTAAGAGAATATATAGTGATGCTTCCCCACTAAAACAATCTCCCTGTGCTGAAAAAAATAGCTTTCCAACACAAAAAAGGGAAATGCTAACAACATAGAAGTAAAACAGTAAATTAGAACAGTGTCAAGCCACTACTGCATTTTACTTGGGACATTGTCACTACAAGTCAAGTACACTAAGATAAAGCTGCTTAGAGCTGGGGGGAAGAATAGCCAAATTCATATTGTCTTACCCTATGAAAAATACAGAGTCTTAATGTTAAAGAGATTGGTTGTTTAACTGTGTCTGTATTCTGATCCACAGGGGCTAGAGAAACATCTTGTTTCAGCATTCTCTATGCTACTCCTAATTACTCTGCTGTTTCAGTAGACATTTCCTTTATATAATATCCATAGCTGAAAGTGCTCAAGATGAAGCATATTTGTGATCTCTTAAGACAAGGCATGTTATGACTGAGCCTAATA
This sequence comes from Strix uralensis, assembly GCF_047716275.1. NCBI lineage: Eukaryota > Metazoa > Chordata > Aves > Strigiformes > Strigidae > Strix > Strix uralensis. The sequence continues at coordinate 32,240,241 of NC_133978.1, forward strand.
ACAAGATAGTTCAAACTGAGCCAAACAAGCGTGGGAAACTGACAGCAGAAGCAGTCAGAGCCACAGCTGACTTTGCTTGATCTCTCCAAAGGTAACCCTAAAGGAGCCATGCTGACACATCAAAATGTTGTTGCAAATGCTGCAGCCTTCCTTAGAAGTACAGAGGTAAGCTACTGCTAATGGTGATCTCTAGGCTATGTCACTCAGTCATGAAACTAGCTTTAACGTGGGCATTTTCTATAAACCATTCACTACCAGCAAACTCATGCTTTCTTAAGTGCCCATATTTCAATGGGACAATAGTATTGCAAGAAACTTGGTTTAACTTTGAACAAGAACTTCTACACAGAAGTTATTCTAGAATGACTCAGTCCTAAATGCCAAGAGTACTAAACTGCCCTATTTCAAGTCTTGCCAAAACATTAAACTAATCTTGATCTAGTATGGCTGAGTTACAGCTGCAAATTTTGAAGAGGTGATGGATGAGCCTGAGTTGCTTCAGTCATTTGAAGTGTCTATTTTGAAGTACTCAAATTGATCCAAACTTTATTCACTTTCTACTTAAGAGTAACTCAGGCAGGCATAGGGAGTGCTAATCTATTTCTTTCCCCTCTAGAACACAGTTGAGTGTACAAGTTCAGATATCACCATGTCCTATCTTCCCTTGGCTCACATGTTTGAGAGAGTTGTACAGGTATGTACGGATATATGCATCTGAGCTTCTATAAATCAAATTATACTAAAAGGTATAATAGCCTTCTGTATTTCCTCAAAACCTATTCACATGAGAACTTTCCTACCACTGGGCACTGGAAATCATGCTGGTCTCCATAGACAAATAATTATGGCTAATGAAGCTAGGAATTATCCTTGACTAAGCTTAGTTTGCTCAATTTTTAGACTGTGGTCTACAGCTGTGGAGCAAAAGTAGGCTTCTTTCAAGGAGACATCAAGTTGCTAACAGATGACATGAAAACCTTGAAACCAACGCTATTTCCAGTTGTACCAAGACTGCTCAATAGAATCTATGACAAGGTATGTGAGCAATTTTAGCTAAATTATCTTTGTGTTCATATATCTAAGCAAGGATACAAGTTTAAATTAATATTGAATGCATCATAACATCCCCACTAGTTAATTACTCTATAGCAGGAAGAATTCTGTAAAATCCTTTCTGAGGAGGTGGAAAGAGTCCTGGGACCTGGAGTATAAGGATGGTGTACACTGTCATGATTGCGTTAAATCTGTTGCTGTTCAGAGGCAAAGAGTTTGTTTACTTTTGGAATGCAAATGAAGCAAGTGCAAAGCTAGAAGGATCCCTGTCCACCAAAGCTATGGCTGAAGTATGTCAGCAATAACACAAATTAGTATTGCCCCTTGGTTCATCTCCTAGACTATGGCAGTAGTGAAGACAGGCCCTAGAACATGGAAGTAAGATGTAGTGCTTCCTAACAAAGCAGGAACTGGAGGTACAGATGTGAGTTAAACCCAAGAATCACTGATATTTTTCCTTGCAGATACAAAGTGGTGCAAAGAGCCCAGTGAAACGTTGCCTGTTAAACTTTGCTGTGATTATGAAGATGGCTGAAATAAAACAGGGCATAATTCGAAATGACAGCATTTGGGATCAGCTAATCTTCAAAAAAGTTCAGGTAAGTTATTCCAAGTGTAAGTAAGCTGAGCAATGTAGTAGTTGAGGATCTGATGGCTTCTATTTCACTTGTAGGAAACCATGGGTGGAAGAGTGCGTATAATGGTAACAGGCGCAGCCCCTATATCTCCCTCTGTCCTGACATTTCTTAGAGCAGCATTAGGCTGTCAGGTAAGCTGAGGTTTTTCTTAAAGTAAGACCTGTTTGATTATGCCCAAATAAATGACCAGTGATACAGCTGTGATCCCGCCCAGCTTGTTCCTGGGGAGATTGCAGTCAGTCTTCAATATTTACAGGCTGCTTGATCTGAGTTAACTGTAACAGGAATAAAATTCCGCAGGGCTGGCTTCAAACACTACCAAAAAAGCTATCCTGTAGGCTCTGGGAAGAGGAATAAAGCAGCAGAAATAGGAACATGCAGCACTCAGTCAGGCAGCTGCCCCTGAGCTTTGTGGCTTATCCTGACAGTCAGTAAGCTCCCAATGCAGTACACTTGAGAACAGATTTCAGAGAACAAGGTGACCAAACCAAAGTTTGGATAGGTGAACTTGAAGAACATCTCATTACACCAATAAGACCAAGAAGTTTTGAAGGCTAAGATTGTCTTGGCTTCCTTCCTAAGAAGAAGACTTGAGCATGGGCATAGTTGAAACTGAGCTCTTTCACACCAGGGACTTGATGTTCAAAGAATATTCATCCTTTCTGACACAGATATTTGAAGCTTATGGCCAGACTGAATGCTCAGCTGGATGTACTTTCTCAATGCCTGGAGACTGGACAACAGGTATGGTAGCTGAGACTTGGAAACTCTCCCACATCTGTCAGTGCCACAGAAAGTGGCACTCATGCTTAGGTGCTCTACAGCCTTCAGTTCAATGAAAGTTAAATCCTGAGTACTTAACCTCAAAGTGAGTCTTGGTAGCAAGTCACCTGTATGCTTAATAGGTACCAAAATTCTTGACCCAAGTAGGTGAGGATCTCTTGTGTAAAGTGACATAGGTCAGCTTAGACCCTGTTCCACTGTACAGGAAAGGAGTGTCTGTACAGAGCTGAGCAAACTGGACAAGGACTTCCCAAATGGCTTTAAGAAACTAGCTCCCAAATAACTTGTTTTACTCAGAGTTATGACTAAAATATCAGACATGATCATGACTGCTTTCCTGAAGGACTACCTGACCTTGAAGATTTAGCTTTCATCTTAGCAAGGATGTTTTAAATACTGGGTATTCTAAATTGAAGCTCAGGTCACCATCTTTGAGAACATAATAACTGCAGAGCATGATGAGGATGAAACGCAAACGAATACCAGGGTCTATGAGGCAGTTCTGTGGAGGCAAGTGTGGTACGTGGTTGGTGTGGTTGATTACACCAATAAATGGTTCTAAGCATTGAGACTTAGCTGCTACTTATCCTGCATTAACTGTCTGAAAATGGCTTTACAATAACTTTCTTGAACATTTGGTGTCAGACTCCTTTAAGTAGTGCTGGTTCTTGTTAAAGCAGTGAACAAAGAGCCATTAAGTATCTACTACTGCTGAAGTATTTCATATGTAGGGGGCATCTGAGTTCTTCCATCTCATTTCAAGACCTAGTCTTTCTAGCTTTAGATCAAATAGGGCCAACTGCTAGCAGAATCCCCAAAACATAACTGTCCTTGGGTTTTTTTTTTCCTCTTAGGCCATGTTGGAGCCCCTCTGGCTTGTAATATCATAAAACTAGATGATGTGGAAGAAATGAACTACTTCTCTTCTAACAATGAAGGCGAGGTAGGTGCCATCTCCTGTGTGTGTCAGGAAATACTGAAACATAAGACTTGGTGACTAACAATGTTCTGTGGTTGCTATAGGTCTGCATTAAAGGACCAAATGTGTTCAAGGGTTATCTGAAAGACCCTGAGAAGACAGCAGAAGCAATTGATAAAGATGGCTGGCTCCACACTGGAGACATAGGGAAATGGTTGTCAGTGAGTAATTGCTCAATACAAACTATCCCTTGGATGTGAATTCCTGGCTAGTTTACAGTAATCTGAAAAGCTGAAGAAGAGAATTCTAAGATAAAAGCCTTAAACAGTATTTTGCTATCATTCACCAAGTAACTCCAGGCAAAGCTCCAAAGACCAATTAGGTTACAAGATCTCAAATAACACCTGCTAGGCCAGTAGTTAAGACTATGTCACTTCCACAGTGAAAAACAACAAGGTGTCTTGCTTTCTGTAACAGGAGAATAAAGGAGCTGTCGAATCATGTCCTGAGCTAACTGGAGAAATTAGACAAAGTGCCCCTTCTCTCTGTAGAGAGCAAAAAGGCAGTTCCAAACTAGCCTTTCCTACAGTATAACCAAACCTATTATATTCTACTTCTTATAAAGCAAGACAGAGACTTGAAACTAATGGCCTCCACCTTTAACTTCTAGAATGGAACACTGAAGATCATTGATAGGAAGAAGAATATATTTAAACTTGCACAAGGAGAATACATTGCTCCAGAGAAGATAGAAAATGTCTATATCAGAAGTGCTCCTGTAGCCCAGGTCTTTGTACATGGGGAAAGCCTGAGGGTAAGTGATGCTAGGAGTGAGCATCCTGAAAGTTTCCTCCCACAATGAGTTCTGGAAGATCAGGGCCCAAACGTATGCATATACAAGAGCCCTTGAACAAGATCTGTTCCCAAGAGTGCCATGTTTATAGGAATATCCTTTCAGACTCATAGCCTTCCCAATTGACACAAAAGAAATGGAGGTCTTGGCATCAAGTTGCAAACTGGGTAAAGGCTAATTAAATACTTGTATGGGATTAGTACGTCAGGTCAGCTCTGTACAGTTTAGAATCATAGAATGATTTGGGCTGGAAGGGACCTTTAAAGGTCATCTAGTCCAACCCCCCCTGCAATGAGCAGGGACATCTTCAACTAGATCAGGTTGCTCAGACCCCCATCCCACCTGACCTTGAATGTTTCCAGGGATAGGGCATCTACCACCCCTCTGGGCAACCTGTTCCAGTGTTTCACCACCCTCATTGTAAAAAATGTCGTCCTTATATTTAGTCTAAATCTATCCTCTTTCAGTTTAAAACCATTACCCCTTGTCCTATTGCAATAGGACCTACTAAATATTTGTCCTGATCTTTCTTATAAGCCCCCTTTAAGTATCAAAAGGCTGCAATAAGGTCTCCCTGGAGCCTTCTCTGGAGAGGTGTTTCTCCACCCCTTTGCCACGGAGGTGTCACCTATGCTAGCAGAGGCCAGTCTTCACTCTCTATACCAGCCAAAAGTAATTGCTGGCATATTCAGTACGTGTAACAAACTGCATTAGTACTTCAATTACTGCTGTCAGAACTCAGATAAGTGACTTGAAAATCCTTGTAGCTACCTTCCAAACTCTGGAAATGGATGGGGATGTAGATGTGGCTTGTTGTAGACACACTGTCCACAATCGAGTTCACACAGACAATCAAAGTAATTTCAGATGCCTTATCTTGGGTCTCAACATGACTACTTCGACTTGTTTTCAGTCTTTTCTAATAGGTATAGTGGTTCCTGATCCTGAGACGCTTCCAGAATTTGCAGCAAAACTGGGTGTAAAAGGTTCCTATGAAGATGTCTGCAAAAATCCAGTGAGTGGCTTTATGTTTTTAGTGGGTTATAGACAGAATTTAATTCTGAAGCCCAATCTTTTGTAAATTAAACCAGCTTAATGCTGCGTGAGTCATGCAAGCAGCCTTACAGTAAAATCTGGAACTAAGTATAGGTGTCTCTTGATCTTTCAGGGCTATCACTGCTTCTTTTTGAATGAGAAGATAGACACGACCTTGTAGTGTTCTTAATATGGGAAATCTTGAATGTTGAAATATGTATAAGTATTCTTGCCAACTTTGGTTTTCACTGACTGGGCAATGGGTATGGTCTTGAGTTGCAATTACATAATGGCAGCTTTACTCTGCTCCTGTTCTGTTTCTTCTAGGCAGTGAAGAAAGCTATTTTAGAAGATATGATCAGACTGGGGAGAGAGGCTGGCCTTAAATCCTTTGAACAAGTGAGTACTTCCAAATCCTGCTTGTCACAAGAACCTGTATTGCTAATGCAATGGCTGGGAAGCCTTCATTCCTGTTATTGACTGTGCCAGGATGGGACTTAAGACAGCTACCCTGGACAACTGATTGATGTAGGCAGTGAAACACTAACTGGCTGGCTGTCTCTTCACAAAGAGACAGGTGGCTGTACAGGGAGGGCAGCAGTAGCACTTGCCATGAGATGGAGTGGAGGTTCACCATAGGCTGCAGCAGCTGTACTGTAGTTCCAGCCTATTCTCTTGCTGTGTCAGCCAAAAGGAGTTTGACTTACATCAAAAACCAGTTTAGCTATCTGAGCTCCTGAGATTGAGTTCTTGCACTGAGCTCAAGGAAGCTGGGAAGAACCATTTGTCCTCTAGTTATGTAAGCATCAAGTGCTAAATTATTTTCTTTTAATAGGTGAAAGACCTGTACATCCACACAGAGATGTTCTCTGTAGAAAATGGACTCTTGACACCAACACTGAAGGCAAAGCGAGCAGAGCTTGTTAAACTCTTCCAGAAGCAGATTGAGTCCCTCTATTCAAGTACACAGGAATAAGCAGCCAGTTTAATTTAAACTGCATGGAATATCCAGACAAATCTGTGACACTACATGACCTATGGAGAACACAGGCATGAGTGGAGGGGAGCAAGAACTTAAATATATTGTTTCTGGTATCCTGGGAAAAATGACTTTCAGATGAAGATGGCTATAGTATAACTGACAACTGGCAGCGTTCGCATCTTGCAGGACTAAGCATCAGCTGTCTAGGAAAAGCCAGAATTTTCATCTTCCTTGGACTATGACTGAAGTGCAACAACACTCGAGCCTTTAAAAGGCAGCTGTATGCACTTCTCACCGACAAAAGCAGATCTTGTTTTCCTGCTCCAACTATGAACTCCATTGTGACCTTTTGTGGATTGATCTGCAATCAGACTGAACTCTTTCCTGCAGTTACATGTTGTGTTTTTTGTTTGGTTTTTTTTTTTTTTTGGGGGGGGGGGATAGATGAAAAACAAAGTGCAGGAAAACAACACTTCAGTTTCCAGTCAGGATGCTATAACCTGTCTCAACTCAAGCTATCACAATATGAATTGGAGTTTAACATCTGTTATGTTTGCAATTACAGAAGTGAAATTCCTGTTCCTAGCCCTGGACCACACAGTATGTTTTTAATGAAAATGAGTAGTCTGGCATCAACTGATTTACAAAGTACATGTTTATACTCTAGTATGGGTGGCCCTGGATCCGGTTTTGCACATGTTCTCAAATGCAATGGCAGTTACAAAGCCTCTACACTTACTAATTTGAGCCTAGTAAGTGGAAAACGTTAGCTGTCATTCCTAAGGATATAGCAAGCAATAAATTGTAACTGCATAATCAAACCAAAGCCTGTGTGAGTGACTTGTCTCTGCTGCCACCAGACTGTCAACTGTAAGGTTTACTGCTACCAGGTTATGTATAGCTGCAGCTCAAACACAACTGCTGCAGAAAGCTAACATTTCCTATGCTGTCACTGCTCAGCCACAGCTCAAACCATGAGGCAATAAGATAGTGCCAAATCAGATGTTGCTCCTCTACTCAGATTTCCTTTTCCTGTAGTAAGGCAATATGTGCCAAAGTCTTCAGCATAAATTCCATCTTCCAGCTCAGGCTATGACATGAAATAAGGCATCAGATACCATTTTCTAGGGCTAAAGCTACTTCTTTAGAAAATTATTTAGGCAAGATAAGTACTGTCTCTACCTTTAGAAACATGTCTTCAATCAGTGTGTGCTGTCTCTGCTGACAGTTCCTCTCCATCCTTGTGGTAGTCTGCTCTATCAGTTCAAAGGGCAATGCAGTGCTAACAAGGATGTAACATGGCGGAGGAGTACATGCAGCTTTCCTGTGCCAATTCTCCTTGTCTGTGCCAGATTCTTACAGTTAGTGGCTGTTCCCCTCTTGTATTTAATGCTCTTGGTCAGATATCCCAAAGTCAAAGCAACCAGTAGATTTGTTGGTCAGGAAAGACCTACCCCTTGCTAGGAAGCATCTCTAGTTTTCACTAGTTAAAATGACTGACGCAGTTCTGTTTCTAGTCTAGGCCCAAAGACCTCGACATTTTCAGGTAACTGTTCTGTCACTTACTGTGCTTGTCATAACCTGAGGCTATAAAGGCTTCTAAGACTCTAAAAGTGCATGTAACTAAGCTGCTCATCTTTCCCATGCTTTGTTAATGTGACTTAAAAGCTACTGATGGCTAAATCTTTTCCCCCAGGTGAGACTGGGCAAAGAAAAAGTAACCAGAGGGAAGAGGAAATGTATACTGAAACTGGGTTCCGATGAGCAATTCAGTCGGGGACAGTAAATCTAGTGCAACTGAGATGTGTATAAACTTGAAGCTGAATCCTGTGATGCCACCTGCTGCAGTGTCCAGAAAGTACTTTGTTTATTGTATCAACAAGTGAAATTTCCCTACAGAGATCTGCCTGGATGTTGAAGCCCAGTATGGGCTGTGGTGGGCCCTTCAGCTAGCCGTGTTCAGATACCAATCGCAGGGCTTCACTCAGCTTAAAGGGATCTCTTATTTGTGAACTGAGTAGAGGGTGCCTGCTTTTCCGTGCCACTTCTGTACAAAGTAGTGACTTTGTACAGGTCACTAATACAGTAGAGCCGCTTTCTCTTTTGAAAGAGGAAACACCTCGATCTCTTGGTTTGCTCTTAATGGCAATTAAGCCTCCTCTCATAGTGGCAAACTACAATGCTTTAGATTTTTCATGTCTGTGGCATCTGTTAGTAGCTGTTATAAAGATGGAACTGAACCGGTAATGGCACTGTCTGACCAATAAACCATACATAGCAATTCCAAGCATAAATTGGTCTGAAACTGGTCTCTTGGGTGCCGCTTCTGCCCTATGAACTGTTCACACAATAGAGATCTGAAGTGAAAACAGAAGTACTTTAGGTATGCTTGCACTGAAGTGGTGCAAAAATTATTTCAGGCTATTGTTTGAGCACTAGAGAAAGCTATAGTAGGCCTGAAGCACTGTTATACCCAGTGAACAAAGACCTGATGTAGGGATGGCTATAGGTACAATGAAGTTCAATTCTTTGCAAATTTTTTCCCATAATAGAGATTGACGCCATGGTAACATTCAGTCTTCTCTAATCGCTTAAAAAAGCTCTTGACTAGTAGCTGTCCATTATGAATTGATCCATTTAGTCTGCAGTATAGATGTGCATATATGCTGAATAATGAGATAATATGACTAATAAAGATATGATTCACATAAGGCAGATATTTAATATTAATGGTGATAATATAGCTTCCTTTTACTTAACAAATTGGAAACAACTCATATGTACTGCATCAAGAATTAGGTTGCTGATTTCAGCTCTCCAAATCACGTAAGGATTGTATACCAAAATACAATTTGTTAAGTGTATTTTCTTTCCATCTCTATGAAACAACCCCTGTGTACTGGTTAGTCTCTTCGGTTCCTGATCCAGAGAGGAAGTGTTCAGAGGGAAATACTGACTCTTAATTCATAATCTGGCTTTAATGAGGTTCTTATTTCAGCAAGACAGGTCTAGAATCATTCTCTAATGCCATAACTAGGCAACTCAATTGTAAAAACTAAATAACCTGCAAATCACTGTCTTCCTAACAGGGAAGTTCTCTTTTCTCCTCCTGGTCACTGTTTTGCACTTGAGTAAATATATGGGAGATGCTTAAACTCTAGCATGAGCTTGTATTTGCTCAACTCTTAAGAGATCTGGATTAAAATCAGAAGCCTCTTGGTTAGTACTATTGAGGAGGAGAGAACTCACTCTTCCATCGATTTCTTTTACTATTGGTAATCACCTCAAAGTTACCAGGCATGAGAATACCAAGGCTAGTCTTTTGCACAGCCTGTTGTATATGGTAATCCAGCCCCTTCCTCAGTAAGAATTGAGACACCTGGCATGGTCAGTGGCATCACTCTGCAAAGGAGACTCTCTTCAGATTGAAGGTCACAGCAAGGACAGATGAGTAGAAACCAAAATTTTCATTGATTTGGTGGTTGAACAGGCTGCCTGAGATAATTTAACATGGCCAGTATTGTTTGCTTTTATGACAGATTCTGTTTCTGTTTTGGTGCAAAAACTGCCTGAACTAAAGTAAGTGGCTATTTCTTACTAGTCTATTTGATTGTTTTTCTTTTAGTAGGAGGGCAGAGTTCCACTTCAGTATGCAGTTACCCTTACCTTCCATCGTACTAGAGCCTGAGCTAGGCTAGTGTGGCATCGCAAGTCTAGACTTGCTGATAGATGATAGAAAAGATGCAAAGCTCAAAATTATAAAAACAGCAATTCTTCCCTCAGGGAAAAGCAAGAGAGTGTTCAATACAGCTAACTGCTGTGAGAAAAAGACACTTGCTTTCTGCTTCCCCTAGATCTCACTTCTCTAGGGATGCAAACCTAAAAGAAAATCAACTGAATTCCCTGATGAATTACTGCAGAACACAGAACAGCTATATCAGATCTATACCTGCTCCTTTCCTTAATAAACAAAGGTCTTCCTCCAGCAAAAACCAGGGAGTGGTGAATGAAGGAAAAAAAAAAGGTAGAAGGGGATAGTAGAAAAGAAAATCTACTAGTATTAAGAATCAAGAGTTCCTTAGAGGTGGTTTGTCTTTAAACTTCATGCTCCAATACAGCTGTTGTCAACAATGGAAAGACTGCTTGTATTTTCTTAGCTGCAGAATCTCTAAACGCCTTTAGGAAGTATGCATTTGGTTCTGGTTGGTTGGTTGTAGGCAAGCACTGCTGACTGAAGGTGTTGTAATGGTAAACAGAAACACCACTTCCCTGTGCTAAAAAAAGGGAAGAAGGGGGACTGAAGTTATAGCTACAAGGAAACAAGATGAAGTAATTAAAAAAAAGCATATAGAGTCCATTTCAGATTGTAAATGCACTTCTGAAGCAGAGCACCTGCTGTAGTTCAGTGTAGAGTGATCTTGGTGTTCAAAATTCTGCTCAGATGAAAGCTGAAATAGAGTTGGAAGATGCTCTTCAACCACTAATAGATATTCAGTCCCCTATAAACAGACCACAGCTTACATGAATTCTCCTCCTAATAGCTAACAATCAACTGTGGTCATTAGTGCTGCTAATCTGTTCCTATTACACTGCTAATTGCTTCCTGGCAATATATAGCAGTTATTTAATCATTTTAAAGTAAAAAAGAAGAGGTCCTCAGGTGGGAGACAAGCTTATTTTTGTAATCTTTCTTTGGTTCTAGACTCCAGGCACTGAACAGAAACTACTGCAGTAGAGACTAAGAGTACTCTGTGAAGTTTGGAGGTTTTCATATTAACTTCGGCTCATATTCCAAAATAGCTACATCCTGCTGAGTTATGGTCTTTCAGCTCTTGCTAGAAGGGAAATTAGGAGTATGACACACTCCTATACCTCTAATGCTTCTAAAAAATAAGTGTCTTTATTTCAAGACCAGCAAAGCCCTGCTTACAAACTACTGAAACTGAACACTAACTCCTCATTGCCGCAGCTCAGAAACAGCCTAGGATTATGGTCCATCAGCACTAAGGCACAGCAGGCTGCAGGTAACAAAAAAAACGTGGCTTTGTGCTGGAGATAGAGTCTGAGTAGAGCATACAGGAGTAATGCTGGCTTGTCTGTATGTACTTATTTCTATATACACTTAATATTAAGACATGCTCATCTACCTGAGACAACTCATGCAGGTGGAGGTAAACCAGGTGTTAGTTTAAAACAGTAATTTGGAAAAACCCTCAACATGTGAAATGCACCTAAACTAACTGAGAGAACAAAACCACTTGCTACATTTAGGATACATTTAGAAAGCCTTCAGCTAGTATAGGTTACCCCATTTTAAGGTCTTCCTTCTAATAATCCATGCCAGATGCTAAATAAAAATGCTTTAGAAACAGTGTTAATCACTTAGTAGCAACAAGGCTCACAAAATTTTCATTCATGGCACTATAGCTTCCTTTCACTCTAAGATGGATCAAGAACTCCAGTCTCTTGGGTACATGCTCAGATTTCAGAGAAAGTGATACAGCTAGCTATGGTTTTTTCCCCATTAAAATCATATTCTTATAGCAAGAGCTGAAGTCTTTCTAACCTTGAGAACCAACTTATAAACAGTGAAATCTTTACTTCCTAGTCAGTTCACATTCCCATGCCTATAAACAAGTTCTTGTAGGTCTAAGAACAATTAAATCCACAAGTGAATATGAATGTATCATTTATTTGAGGTGAACAATTCACATCATTAAAAGTCACAGGTAACAAATTTTATCTTGAATTTGAATCAGATGTTTATTTTATAGTTGTCAGGGGCAGCTTCAGAGAAAGTAAAATACAAAAGATAAGCAGCACGCATCACAATCAGATGCGGTTGAGGAAAAAAACTTAAGATATGAACCCTCAGATTGCAATTTAAACAGCAAAAAGAAAAAAACCCTCGATTTGGGGTAAAAAAATGCATCTGGAAGGCAATCCACTGAATGGCTTCTTCAATTATTTATTGTTAAAAAAAGTATGCAAACCATGGCACAGGCGTATCCAACCCTTTCAACTGCAAGGAAAAGAAAACCTTGTCCTAACATATTCATTGCATAAGTCTAAAGTAATACACAGAAAATTTCAAGTAAAGGATTGTGGTCTGAAGTAAAAATTCCATTTCTTATTTAAAAAATGAGAATGCTATCTGTTTTTCTTCTCTCCATCCACTGGTTGATCCGTTTCAGAGTCATATTGGCATTTTTCCACACATTTCCTAGGGAACCAGCCTCGTTCTCTTATTCCACCTTAAGACATGAAAAGTTGTATTAACTTGGAACAAAACATGACCCACTACAGAGGAAAAACACAGGACTGGAAGAGACATCAAGAGGTTACCTAGGTTATTTTCTTCTCCAAGGCTGGACATCTAAGTCATTCCTCACATCATTGCCTGGTGATGCATGGATTCTCTCCCACTGCATAAAATGTTTTCAGAGATCTCCAAAGTTTTCCAGTGCTCTACCTTCTTATGAAAAAATCTTTCCTAATACCCTATCTGAATCTTTCCAGCTGTAATTCCAGTTCACAACTCCTCTTTCTACATAGCAGGGACACAGAAAGCAGCTTACAGCCTTCTCTAGAACAGACTTGCACGCAGCTGATGACTATTTACACATACCCTGGCGGCTTTCTCTTATCTCCTTTTCCTCTCCAGGTAAGCCATCCCAATTCTTTCAGCTTTCCCTTGTAAGTCACATTTTCTAGTACTCTGATTTTTCTCATTGTTTTCCTCTCAGCCCTTCACAGCTGATCTTCCTCTTTCTTAAGATGCAGTAACCACTTTTACTTGTGGCAGGATTTCAGCTGAGTCTCTGCCAATGTTGAGTAGGATGGAAGGATTACTTCACGCATCTGGGAAGCTATATGCTTTTTTCTCTTTTGCAAGTGTTGACTCATCTTAAGATTAAGACTGAGTCATTTTCCCTCAGAACTGCTACTTAATGATTAATTTTTCCATCTTGTTATAGCGCAGCTTGTTATTCCTGCTTATTTATAGCATTTTGCTATACATTCCTAAAAAATCTAATCCTATTTTTGAAGCCTAGTTCTCCAAAATGCCAATGTTATTTTGAGGTCTAATCCAGCCTCTCAGTATACACCAAGTTCCCAGACCACATTTCACCTGACTTAAAAAAAAAAACCCATTTGATATAGCACAAATATCTCCTGCTAATCTTCATAAGAAGCAACGCAGTACAAACTATTACCTTACTGGTTTCAATGACTCATTTCAGTTTGATGTTTGAAAGGCATGAGCTGCAGAAGCACTTTTAGCCCATGAAGGTCTTAAGATCTCCCATGAAAAGCACAGACACTTTCAGACTGTTGGCTGACTCTCTTTTGCCAACACAGAACATACATCCAATGAATTAACAATTGTTTGGAAGAGACAACAGAATCCAATGCACCCTCTAGCAGGTAAGATTTTAGCTAGGTCCTAAGCAGGAGGGCTAAAGTAAAAAGTGTAAAAATTTCAATGCAGGTGGCCGTGATGTTGTCTCTCTGCAGACCAGCAGCAGTCTTTTAACATTTTTGATAGCTGTAGTTGTTAGTTTCATAAATGCATGTCAAAGTCCTTGGAATTGATTCCAATTCAAAGACATAACATCTCCTTGTTTTTAAGATGTACGAAGAGTAATCCCAGAACTTATCTATATGGGGTGTTTAGGTAGGAAATCTGAATGCATTTAAGTAAGAGCACTATTTTAAATATAAAACCATCATCATTAACCCCTTTAGAGTCTAAAAAACTAGCTTTTTCTTTGAATATGAAGTGTCCCCCTTCCCACTCAACCTTCAATAAACTACTAGATGAGTGTTCGTTCAAGTCTGACGGATTCACTTAATGTTTATCAAAACTGGCAAGCCTAACATGTAAATAGTAAAGACTGTTGATGTGGTTTTAGAGGGGAGAGAAGCTAATGCCAATAAGGTCAGTAATCATACATTTTGAGAACTGAACATGTAATACTGTTCACATTTCTAGACAGCTATAAAATTGATTTGTGATTTTCAACAGAAAAAGTGAAAATAACTGCTTCATACCATCAGCAGCTGAGTCGAGAATCTTCTCACCATACATCCAGTGTCTGGGGAAGAAAGCGTAATAGATAATTAGATGCCAGAAATCATCTCAATATTTCTTTTAACCAAACATAAAGGTGTGGAGCCACTAACTTTAAGCCTCTTGTGGCTAAAATCAGATCCCCTTTACTCAGTGCAATTCTAGGTTCTTCAGTGCACGGTGTTGTGAAGAATGTTTTAACACCTTTAGTCACAGGGCAGCAGACACCACTGTAATCTTCTACTACTCGATACCGGACCTAGAAATTTGAGCACAACACAGCAATATATTGTTGTAAGGAGTTACAGCCCTGCTGACAGTTTCGTATCAAAAAATCAATTCAAGCATACCGTTAGATTTGAGCATAGTGACAACAGCTGTCAAAGGGAGTCTAAATTCTAATTTAACTGCTCAACAATGAAGCAGTCATAAAAAAGCAGCAAATGCAAAGAAAGCTAAGTTGAATTAAGCGGAGGTGGCAGCACACTGTGTGGAAACACAAAGCCTTCATTTAATTGCTAAGTTTAAAATCAAGAAAAAGAATCTCAGCAACTACTTACATTTATTTATATTGATATTCAAAGTCATTTCAGATCAAACTTCACAAATACTTACGCTTCTTACTCGCTTGTCTGCTTTCTGTTTCAGTTGCTCTATCTATAAATGATTATAAATAGAAACTTAGGCAGTGTTTAGTTTAAGAGGACTTGTGTATTCAACACAAAATGAAGTCAGGTATTGAAACTACTCAACAAACACAGGAAATATCATTAGCATTTAAAAGCACTACAAAAGCATAACTTTTTAGTCTATTGAAACTGGGAGAACATTCGACAGAACTCCTGTTTCTTAAGTATATGTATTACTAGTCAGTCCATTTTAGTTATTTAAAGAGCTGGTATATTTACTGCAAAGGAAAGCAGGCAATTGGATAGTGGGGAAGATTAACTTGAGATGTCGTTGAAGATCAATTACCGTCAAACTGTATTGATGACAGCCATCTCTTACTGGCCAATCCAGGCCATCTCCCTCTGGAATCCCAGACCATGTAAACACTTGCTTGAAGTTCTTCCATTTACTTCCCATGTCATAGGGAAAAATAAAGGTCTCACCCGTTTGGTAGTACTGGATTCTGTCTTTGGCCTGGAAAATAATTAAGAAATACAGTGCATAAAAAAAGTACTTACAAACTGCAATGGAGCAGCAAATATTAAGAAGGCCAGGTCATAAGCCCTGTATGGGTCCATGAGACCTAAAGGCAAACATTTTGAGGCAAGAGAAGTAAATTCCTGCTATACTAACCCAGGGTATTAAAACTTCTTACAACAATCATGACATTTAGAAGTGTATCTGGTTTGGGTTGCCCCCCCATTTACTCTTTATCAACAGAGTCAACTGGCTACACTGATTAAATCACTACATACTCTGATTTTATTTTATGGCTTTTTTTCAAGGACTGACACCTGATTATTTCTCAGTTAAATACAAAGGCTACCAAAGCTCAGGATTCTCTGATTAATGATCATGAGCATAATTCAACATTGGTAGTGTCTATTCCACTTCTAAGAACTACATATACAGGCATGCTCTGAATCTCCCCCATTCTGCAGTCACGAACTTTTCAATCTTTCAGTAACGATGACATCTAGTGGAGCAGCCACAGAACAGTCTGTTCTCTTTGTTGCGATAACGTCATTTTTATTAAACACTTATGCATTACAGTCTGTGTTCATTTTTCAGAAGGGACATACTAGTAGCCTGTGTTTTACGGTAAAAATTTTAACAGATTATTCCAAATTCTACTGTATCATTGTAGTGGGGTTTTCTTTCATTTATGTTCCGTTGTCCTATTACTCAAAGGTCTAACAGGACTAGGATCCAGCCAAGCTAGATTCTGTGCAAAGAGAAGGCATTACAATACTTAGGCACTTATACACAGTCAAGATCCTCATCCTAATTTTGACACAGAATAAAGGAAAGACAACAAAACAATAATGAAGTGTTTGTGGACTTATACATTGAGTCAGTTTTGCTTCCTCTAACTTAGCTTCTACTGCTTGGTTATATTTCTTCTAAAAAATCTTGTGAAAACCTCTATAAAGATATGGAAATCAAAGAAATTTAAAGGAGAGAAGACTAGGTATCTCATTACTTTCTAGTACTTCTTCATAATCAAGGAAAATACTCCCAAGTTTAATCAGAGAAACAGTAAATGAGGAAAAGCATAAGCCAAAATATGCCATCTAGAATGGGGAGGGGAGGCGGACAATGACACATGAGAAGCAAAGACAACTCAAGTTTCAGACAAAACCACTCACATATTCCAAGTAGATAGGCAAACGCCTTAAAAGCAAATATTCTTCTAGGTTCACACCAATTCGTCCAAACAAAAAAGAAAAAAATCTGTGCAGGTAAGTTATTTCTCATCTATGTCAGTGAATTTCAGAGACAGGGAGGGAAAAGCTAGAACTGAAATGCCACCTTTGATTTAAATCCAGAGGTGAAACAAGAAATTGATAAAAACAAAGAATAAACTTTGTAACAATACAGTACAAGAATACTGAATAAAAGCTTACCTTTTCTTCAATCCAGGACTCGATTGAAGTTTTATTTGTCAAAATGACTTTCATCTAAAATAAAAGTGTTAGGTGAAATTAGCATTGATTTTTCTGCAGGAATACATCAGCTAGGCAAAGAAGACATTTACAAACTAAATTTGCTTTAAAGAGCAAAGCAACTTTTATAGTCTTAATTGAAACATATAAAACATTCAGAATTAAGATTCAGCATAGACACATGCTAATGCTACCCTCTAGTATTATACACTTAAGACAGTATCACACACTGCTTCAGTTTATGTTTGAAATGTGTATTTTCGTTTCTTTGCAAAGACAACCTCAAACATCTGAAGTAATATATTAGGCATGTTTATACCTATTTTCAGGGGCAGGGCCATGTATTCCTGAATTACCAAGTATTTTGCCTTTTCTGGAATTTATAAAGCCCACCCCATGTTTTCGTAGTTCATTAGATTTTCACCCCCAATTTCTCCTATGAAATATAATTAATTTTTAAAAAATTGTGGTAACAGAGGAACTAGGAGAAAGCAACATAAAACCCTGGAAAAGTTACATAGCAAAATAAGCTCTAAACAAATGCTCCTGTCTCAATCCTGAATTTTTCTGCTCCACAACCAGACAAAACTTAGAGCTTTTAACTTCTTTGTAACAGAAGCCATAAACTTACCTGGATAATAAACAGCATACCAACCGCAATAGTTGTTCCTAATGCCAGTCCTAAGGCAAATAAAGATGCAGCAAATGCAGACAGTCCAAAGGGAATAATGGGTCGAGGGTCTCTTTTGGCTGCACTCATGTCAATCTTTACAGAACTCCACCCAAAAGATATCTGCAAAGGGAGAGTACCATTCAGCTCTAGAACATTCCGAATGCTGAAACAAAACTAATTACCAAGAATAAATCTGGCTCTGAAGGTACAGGTTTGTAATGTAGGTGGAGTAATTAAAAAAAAAAAAAAAAAAAGAAAAGATGTATTCAAAAGACTTCTCCTCTTCAGAAATACATTCTTTGCTAGTTGTAGGCGTTCTCTAGATGGAAAGCTAAACCAAAATTGCTATCCTGCAAGTCAGGCCCAAAATCCACAAAAAGCCTGAACTCTAGCACATTACAAAAATGCATTCACGAGTTTCAGATAGAAAATGTTTGCGTAGCACAGTACCCATTTTCAATTTCAAATGCTACAAGCTTTCCTCTGAAAGCTTTAGCAGATAGCAGTTCTCAACATTATTGCTCTGCAAATACAACACGCAGCCTTTATCTATTACACTCAGTTGATGTTTTCAAGCTCTTCATTGCAACCACAAATGCTGAAATCAAAGCTCATAATCTTAACCATGGATCTGAGATAAAGGATGTATTCCAGAAAAAACTTTGCTCATTGTTGCTGCAGCTAAATTTTTCCATTTAAAAACAAATCAAACATCATTTAGTTTTAGTTCCAAAAATAAGTTACTTTTTTTTTTTTTTCCATGAAGAATTGGATACAATTCTAAAAAGTGGCAAGCAAAAGAAAATAAACACCATCTAACTTGTGTGTTGGAAATAAATAGCAGCTAGTTTCTGTGCCAGACAAAACAGCCTGTCTCTCTCTCTAAAGTGCTACTCAGAAACTGTCTTCAGTCAATGCAAAGCTCTAAGAAACTCCCAGTGATTATGACAAGAAACAGGAAAAAAAAAAAAAAAAAAAGAAAGAAACCACTTTCTCTGAATCCTCCTCCAATTAATGAACATACTTCTCACAGGCAGTGAGCAGAACCAAGAGTACATGTTGAAAGAGTAACAAAGAATTCCACATGCTTCTCAGGAAACCAAATTATCTCACACTTCCAGACATAAACTACCCATCTGACTTAAATAATATTTAAGCATTTAATTATGTTTTCTTACTCTGTTGTAAAGCTGAGTGTACATAGTCATAACAAATATGAAAGAAGCATGAATGCATCCCAGTGGAGCTAAGAGGAGAAACAGCGTGAAAGATGCATGATTCTGGTATCCACAGCAGTTGTTGATCCAAGGACAGTGGTGATCCATCTTCATGACACATCTGTGAATAATAGGTACTGATTAATATAAATGACATATATGTTGTTTTCCAAAAAGCTCAAAGAAAAGGACAGCTAACTTTCTACTACTCAACCTCCATTCATTCATTTAAACCTATCAATTTCTGACAGATCAACACAGCAGTTTCTTTTTTTGCTGCTACTCAGAATGGTATTTCATGTTGCAGAGTGAAAGAAAACAAAATAAACTGCTCCCAGGTCCTACCCTCTCTAATTATCCCTCCTCCTCTTTACTCAAACTTGCTAGTTGTAATAAACACCCTATTCCAGCGCCAGGAGACAAAGGCCTAGAATGGGACATGTAAGAACTATCAACACAATAATTAAGCATTAATATTATTGCCATTTTTTAAAAATAAGCACACCAGGAAAATAAAGGAAATATCAAATCCCCTGTGAACTACTTGCAGAAAGAACATATAAAAATACACATACAGAAGCGTGTTAATGCCTCTTTCTTTTCAGCAGTAGACTCTGAAAGCTTCAACTGCTACATATTGACCTCACACCGCTGTAAGTCCTTTTCAAAATCTATTTAACAAGTGTAAACACTCTAGAGACACTCTTGTATTCAATATAAAGTGGTTGTTTTGGTGTAGCTTACAGGTCCAAAAAAAACACCTGATAAAAAGATTTGTCCACATCCCAAATTGTATTGATTTATTAGCAGGTGTAAAAGTCACTAATTACAACGTTGCAATTCATCTGCACCAAACCTAAGTGATAAACAAAGGATTGACTTGCACAAATATCCAGCTCCTCTGGAAAGAAGTTAATTGTTTTGGAACTATTGACTTCGTTATCTTTTAAGCTAGTCCATTCCCAGTAGGAAGTTCAGTTTCTCCCTTTAAAGAATTAATTATTCTTCATTAGCTCAATTAGTTCAACTGCCACCGTACAAGGTCTTGAACATGTAGTCACAAGCACAAGTGTTTCTGAAGTTCCTAGATCTTAGCAAGAAGCCTCACCCCATTGGGGTGAGCCACAAGAACTGACTCCATTTATGCACTGAAATTTGCCACAGCATAGAGGACTTTCAGTGATGGTTTAAGTTACCCACTTCACTGCAACAGGCTAGAAATGTGTGGAATGAGTCACTTTGGACAGAGTTGAGGGGGCAGAAAATTCTGAAAGTGTATTAGCAAAATGATTTGGAGAATGTGTTGCAGTTCCTTCTATTTGACAAAAGATATTATTTAAAGAACTTGCTTTTGCATAGACAATCAGCAGGATCTGCTGCCATTTTCTACTGAGTCCTCAGTGTAAAGATAGTCACTCAAGGAAGAGAGTCTAATTTTAAATCTCAGAATGATGCAGCCAAATTATAGCACCGCTCTACAGTTTCAGTCTCTACTTCCTAAAAGCACACTGACTGTGCATCTTGTGTTTATAGAAATAACAAATGAAAGTGTATGTTGCAATATCATTTTACCACGTTCTCTAATAGTCCTTCAGAGAAGACCTGCGCAGTAAAGCCAAGATAAATGCAACTACAGTCTGGACTGCAGACAGCTGAAGTGGCTTGCTTCTTTCAAGCTGCACTGAATTCCAGTGCAGCTATTTATAATAAAGGCATCCTTTACCTCAGAACAAGTCTGTTGGAAGACTAACACATAACAAGGTACAAACTTTTCAGGTTGACCCAAAAGGCTTATTAGTTCACTTAACACGCAGGCTCCCCTCAAAAAACCCCCCAACCTGTTTATTGAAGAGTGAAGAACAGTACAAAATTTACACTCAATTCAACATTTAACTCCCATTTGGAAAGATGACAGAATAGGCTTTTGTACTCCCTGAGCAGGTGAATGTTTGGACTCAAAACTTACAGAGGAGTGACGGGTTTTTTAGGTATTTACACACAGGCTGACTTCCCTGAGACAGTACTGCAATGTTTTGTTAATACGGTCAAGAAATTCTTAAGAAATGCTTCCAAGCTAAAAAGAAAATGTTACAGACAGATTTATTTATTAAACTAAAACACAGTACAACCATATAAAAATCATACAACTATTAAGTGGAAATACTTGAAACGGGTATAGTGCTCATATAGAAGTCTTAAAAATGCACAATACAAGACTTAGAAGAACAAATTATATTAACAGCTCATCATTAGATTTGAAGCTGTTTTAATACGGACTTAAAACGATTTTAAAGAAAGACAGTACCTGTTACACTTTCGACAGTGGTGTGAACGTGGTGCCTTGTAAGACTGACACACTTTACAGTATTGGAGATACATACAATCCTGAGATTTTTCCTTTAAACAGAAGAATAGGCATGTTAGATGTATATGTAATTCTACTGGCAACACATATCTTGGCACTTTCCTAACCTAAGCATCTCTGCTTTCTTCTGACAGGATGTGTTTCATCACCCAAGCCTATTTAATGATAGGCGGTGAGGAGAGAAGAAACCAAAATAATCCCTTGGCTATCAACACAGCCATCTCCCACTGTTGAAAGTGCTGGTTGCTAAAAGAAATAAATAATCCTTCCATCAGGAAGAGTGACTGTACAAGCAGGGTTTCATAGTGAAGTTCTGAGAGTAAAAAATATGTATGAAAAAAACAAACTTGTGCACCTTGTTTCTCCATTTTATACCATGAGCTAATCCAGGCTTACTACTAAAATACAGTACTGGTAAGCATTAATGTTCAACTAGCTTGTTTGCCACCCTTTCTCTCTTACACACACGCCAACTACAACAAGATGAGAGAGAGATCCTCTTCTCAGAAGACACTGTCCTGAGAAATATTCCACAAGTAGAAATGTGATTATTACTAATCTTTTTATCATGCCACTGGAACACAAACTCTTGCCAGCTGTCTCGAGATACTGAACCTGTATCGTTCTGGTCCTTGACTATTACTCTTCCAAGCGGTTACTGAAGCAAAGAAAATGCAAATTTCTACCTTGACTTATAATACTGTGTTGAACATAGAAGATAAACATGTAATTTTCTGGCTCACAAAAAAAAATATTAAATTTGCTATGTCTAAGTTCTTCTAATTACTAGCAGCAAAATCTTCAATACAACAGCATCTGCACGAGTGTGCAAATAACCTTGAAGTTCTCATTCCCGGCTAACAGCGCTTGTTTCCTGTTGTTTTGCTTCGAGAAGCACCTATAAAACATAACGACTACTGCCGATAAAGAAGCACTACCGCTCAGCCCCAAATCACGCGGCTGACAGAACAAGGCAGGGATGGAGTAAGCTGGAGCATACTGGAAACGCTGGGAGAGAGGCAAAAAGCGAAGATGTCGAACCAAGATAAGGAGAAAGGAGTGGCCTGAGGGGCTGGCTGCATTCTTCGGGGAGAAAGGGCAAAGGGTGGTGGCATCAAGAGAAGCGGCTTCTCCTGCCCGCCCGCTCCCCGCACACCCCCTCTCAGCGAAGCCAGCCCGGCCCCAGGCCAGCCCGCCCGTCCCCCCGGTCCCCCCCGCGCTTCAGCCCGCCGGGCCCGGCCCGGGGACGAGGCGATCGAAAGCCAGCGCTTACCGGCGTCCACCCCAGAGGGACGTACCCCGGGCCCACAAACATGGCGCTGAAGTAATTGTAGAGGATCATGACGGTCCAGTTGAGGAGCATGATGAAGTTGACGCTTCCCCCGGCGGTGTCCAGGGGCCAGTACCACAGCGCGGCGTCCGCCATGGCAGTGGCGGAGCACACGGCCACCACGGCCAGGGCCACCAGCGGCCCCCAGTGGCACAGCCGCCGCGCCCGGCGCAGCCCCCCCGGCCCGCCCATGGCCGCTACCGCCGCCCGCCCGCCACCGCCGCCCCGCCGTTGCCGCGCATAGCTCCCGCCGCCCCACCGGCTGCCGAGAGAGCAGGAGCGCCGTGAGGCAGGGGAAGGGGAAAGGGAAGGGGAGGTGTCGGGGGCCGCCGGGCCTCGGCTCGGCCCCGCCCCGCCGGCCCGCGGAGGCGGGGGGAGCGGAGCCCGCGCTCGCCGCCGCCCGCCCGCGACTCCGGGTCAGCCGCCGCCCCCCGCCACACCCCGGCAGTCCGCTGGCAATAGGGTCCCGCCGGGAAACGGCGTCCCGCCGGTAGCGCCGTAGCCTCGCCCCTCCGCCGCCGCTGCGCTGAAGGAGCGAGGTTACAAGGCGGGGGGCTGCGGGATCCCGAGTGGCAGAGCGTGAGCGGGCGGCCGCCGCCTCCTCCTGTGGGCCTGGGGCTGCAGTTCGAGCCCCCCGGGCGTGGCGGGGCTGCAGCTGGGCCGTGCCGGTTAAAGCACCTGAGCAGGGGCGGGGAGTTTCGCCGGAACGTGTGGTGAGGAGCCCGGAGGCGGGGGAAGCCTTTGCGGGTAGCAGAACGCGGAAGCGCCTCGGTGCGGAGCGGAGTGGCGGAGCGCGCCCAGCTGAGCGCGGCGTCTCCGCGGGGTGCAGCGGGGCTGTGGCCTCCCCCGGCGCCGCCATGTCCTCCGATTTCGAGAGCTACGAGCAGGACTTCGCGGTGCTGACGGCCGAGATCACGGGCAGGATCGGGAAGGTGCCTAAGCTGGTAGGAGGTGAGCGGCGGGGGGCTGCTGGCCTGGCGCCGCGGAGGGGCCGTCGTCGCCCGGCGGGCTGGGCTCCCACCTTGCGCGGCTCCGCCTTCACGGCTCTCGCTCCGCAGGCCCGTCCTGCCCGGCTGTAAGAGCCTCTCCGGCTCCCGGAGCCTCCGGCTTCCCAGCAACAAGCGCTTGGGGTGGTGGCGGGAGGTGTCGGTGTGACTTTGGCGTGGTCCGTCTCTGTGTCCCGTCACCCGCATGTGTTTTCTTGCTCCTTACACAGCAGAGTCAGGATTCATCTCCCTGCCCCGGGTGCTGATCTGTTCGAGCAGCGGGCTGTCTCAGGAAATGTGTTAAGAATAACCTGACAGAACGCAGGTCAGCTGTAAGGATCAGCCCTTCCCTTCTGACTTGCTGTGGGGCCACGCAAAGTTCTGCCGGTGCAGCTGAAGGGCTGAGCAGAGCAGGGGGCAGAGCTGGGTGGATGCTCCCTGGACCAGCATTGCTGCTGAATGCTTTTTAGTGCGATCGTGCCACAACTTCAGTAATGGAAATCAAGTCTTTTTCACGTGGCATAGACAGAATTTGTGCGTGATTTAATCCGAATCTGTATTTTTGCTGCCTACTGTTAAAACATTTGATTTGGATAATTGACTCTGGTGACTCACATGTAGGAGCAGATTCAAAGAAATCAGTGTTCATTTACTTTAATGTGTTTGTCAGTAGCCTGCAGCTTTCATGACGTATCCCTGCAGTAGAGACAATAATGACTAGAAGAGTGTTAGGGTAGACAGCTGAAAATTATAATCTCTTTAATCAGTCCAGCTGAATCTTCTAGCACATACGAATCAGTACCCTAATATAGGGCTCCTAGTATGAGACAGAGGGAAGCTGAAACTAGTGGATTTCTCATCTGTCCCTTTTGTAGCTCAGCTTAATGCCTCTTCTGTTTCCAGGTCATTAAATATTTCTGCCTCTGCTTCCCATGCACGTTTGCCAAAGCTTTAGGACACTTAAACCATAGGAGTGGATATCATATAAGGAGGAAATAAACACACACTAATAGTATACTTTTCCATATGACTAAAGGAAAAAACATGCGTCCAGTACCAAAAAATAACATCCTACTGTTAGAGTGGGAAATGAATCATGAAGTGATGAAGTAGTGACTCTAAAAAGGATTTGAGGTAGGTGGTCAACTAAAACATACGATCTCAGTGCAACATTAATTCAGAGGTCCAAGATACATCTAAAATGAATAAAAGGGGATTTTGAATAAAAATCTGTCTGATTCTGAAAGGTTATGTCCAGTTCTAATCTTAGCAAGTTAAAAAGACTTCTGCTAAATTGGGGTTCAGTGACCAATCACAGGCATGATTAAAGGATGGGAAACTATGCCTTTTCATTGCCTTAACAAAGCTATTTTGCTGTTGACCTTAACAAAAGGGACATGAGGGTATAATTCAGTCACAACCCGCAGGTACTTATGAAGTAGAAGGCTTTTTCTTTTTTGTAATGGAGACTTACTAAATGAAGAAGGGAGAGATCCAAAGAGTTTCTGTGATCAAAATTTAGAACTGGTGTAATTTAGTCTGCTCAGAAATGGTATTTAACCTGTAAATGGCCACTGGAACAATTTACTGAGAGGATGCAGTGAATTCTTCACAAATGTAAAGTACCTAATCAAGGCAGTATTTCCCACTGCCTCACAAAGGGTTGCACTTTTAAACAGAGTAAGCTTAAGGACATCTTGTAGGAACAGGGAGACATCATAAATATGCTACTGGCTCCTCTTCTGAAAATCAGTAATGCTACACTGATTTATGGAAAAAGAATAGAGATTTAATTTCCTACTTGTATAGATTTTGGAAGTCATCAGTGTCTGTTCAACAGTAGGAAGAATATTTTGCTTAGTAGTAGTGGATTTTCATAATCCTCCCCTTGAGTCTGTTTCCCTTATTCACTTAGGGAGACTTTGGGGCTTAAATACGAGATGTCTTGAACAGTGACATATCCTCAAAGCAGCAGTCTTTGAAATCATGATTCTTTTATGTGACCATTAGAAGGGTTTTTTTTCAGAATTTGCCTTCCTGTTAGAGGAGAAATAGTGCATGCTCCTGTGGGACCAGTAGTGTGGTACTGCGCTAAATGGGATCATGATAAGACAGTGGTTAATTTTTTTTTTTTTTTTTTTAAGAGGTGGCTTTTCGATGTTAGGATTTGAGGCGAGCCGTACATGGTTTGAACTAGTTACTTCTTGCACTGTACATTTATGAGTGAGTGCATTGCTTTGGTTTTCAGGGCTATTCTGTCTTTCATCAGCAGAAAATTAATGTATGACTTTAAAATTTGCAGTCTTAGCTAATGGAGGCATTTGACCACCTGGAAAAAAAAAATAAATCTCTGACTATGCTGAACACTTTAATCAGAAATATTTTAAATACACATTTTTCCCTTGTTTCTTAATAGGAATATTTGCAAGATCTTTGCTTCTTCATCACCAGAAGTTCCAGTTAGTTCTTGTGGAGATGGCTGAGAGAGCCTCAAAAAGAGGATTATGAGGTGGGAGGGGGACGTGAGGAGAGATGCACGTGAGGTGCCAGTTTTCAGCAGCAGTGATTTGAGAGAGATTGCTGATGGCCTTCTTCCTCCACGCTGGAAGAAGCAGGATGAAAGGTGTAAGGACTTGTGCTACTTCTGCATAATACAGAGATCTCCTGAAGTCTAGTGACTGGTTCATTTCCTTCTGCTGCCCAAGATGGACCTGCTGTAACCTTCACATTCAGTTGAATTGGAGAAATACTGGTTAATTGTTTTTGCAACATTCCTGTATTCAGTGTTGTCAGGACTTGATGCTGTCTTGTGTTCTAGGAGGATGATGTCACAACTGTTGTCACAACTGCATAAATAGTTCAGCAAGAAATCTATCAAAGGCACTGTGATACTACAGAAACAATAAGCAGCAGGGACAATAGAATGTCTTGGGAGAAAATGTCTTCTGTTGATGCAAACATCATCTGGAGAATTAAAGAAAGTGTTCTAAATAGAGAAATGGCTTTTAAATAGATTTTCTGTGATGCTGCTGCAGGTCTTTGAAGAATGAAGATTGTTGGCTGATGTGTTTTATTAATGCTTCTTGGTGTTTCAGGGAAACATCTGTCTTGTGATTTGACCAAAAATTTATATAAATTTTGATTGTTTGATCTGAAAGAGAGTTTTATCAGCACAAATGGTGGTAATTAGTCTTTTCTCAGCACAGCAGCCTGGGGTTTGTGATGGTTTTAGACCTGAGTGCTGTCATTTTTCTGATACTCAATACCATTTTCTACTGGGCAATCAAAGCACTGTATTTCAGTCTCAGAGATTTAGCTGAAGAAAGTCCCTTTAATTTTCTGTTGTAGCCCTGTACTGGAGTTTACAGTCACCATTTCAGGTCTTGCTCATTATGTTGTGCCTCTTGAACCCAGTTTTATAACCCAAAGAGAGAAACGCATGTATTGTTCCATTTGTCTCTGCTGTTGGACAGTAACTTCTGGCAGTGGTGAACATGCAAACTACCTCCTCAGACAGTGTAGCAAAATCTGCAAGTTGTCTGTGAACTGAAGCCCTTTGTTATTCAGTTTCTTCCTCAGTATGTGCTAATAAAAAGAATCGATGAGACTACTCAGTCTTGGTCCAGATTTTTTTAATCTCTTCATTGGTTGTGAGATCAGACCAGTGCTATGTTATCTTTCTACACTTGTAGGCAGATTTCTGCCTTTCTGTAACTGCTGTATTTTGGGAGTCAAAAGAGTGACTAATGCAAGGGCAAGGCTGAAAGAACTGAGGAAAATGTAATAAAAGCTTGGGTTTTTTATGAAAGTGATACAACCTTGTGTACAAACCCAGAATGGATTTCTTTGTTTGTGGTCCTTACCCGGAGGAAAAAACCACTTTTGTTTCCAGTCTTTATCCATATTTTGTCAATTTGTCCAGTTAAATTATACAACCTATGTACAATATTTCTGTTAGGACATTCTGTCCAACGTGGAGACAGAAATTCTATTCTAAATTTAGATATATTTGATGGAGCATTATTTTTTTTTCTTTAAAGGATAATATCAATTCTGAATTAAGAAAAAATTTATAAAAAGCCCTTTTCATTATTTCATATGATGGAAGTGTATTTAAGGAAATGATCAAGTAGGCAGATTGAAAACTGCTAAGCCATGGTGGAGTAATACAGTTAGTAATATGAGGATCTTTAATTGGTTAATAACTTGTTTGTCCTGGTCTACTAGATTAGTGGCAAGCTTCTCTTACTCTGAGTAACTCCCTCTGACCTCACCTGCAGTCTCTGAGCAAGTCATCTTGTGGATATTGTGCCCTCCTTTCTATGGGGATTCTGACTGTGAAATAAGATGTTTCCTTAGCTTAACTGTGGCAGTAAAACTGGAAGTAAATGGTTTGAGAACCATTCCAGCGAGTGGTTCCTGATTGCTGGTGTTGTAGCGTTTCATGCTTCTGTTGCTTCTATCAACAACAGGCCTAGAGGTAGTGGCGGTCTTGCAGGCAAGTGGCTCCAGGCAGCATACTCCCACCAGGATTTTTTATGTGGATGCAGCTGAAGAGAGGAAAGTGAAACCAAGTGGATAATACTTATACTTTGGTAAGCTTGCTTTTCCTTACCAAGGTGACCTGGATCCTCCAGGATCCTTCCACCCCTTCTTGCTCTGAGGACTACATGGTATTGTGGACCCTAGAAGATGAAGAGTTGCAACAAGTTCAGCTGCTTTCCTGGTAATCCGTGAAGATACTGCTCCAAAGCTGCAGTGCCGGGATGTTGCCACGTGCCTGCTCACACATCTGTATTTGAAGGAACAAAGGCCTGTTGTCAGTAGGCCTCGCTCCCAAGCAGTTGCTCTGGTCACCAGCTGGGTGATTATGTATTGATAAATCTGAGACAATGTTAAAATGCAACTCTGGAGTTCGTTTAAAGTTTAATTAACTAAACCATTGAAGATCATTTGAATACCTCCCCAATTTTATGGGAGCGGTTTCATTCAGCCAGACCTCCTTGTGCACTAATGTTTCCCTATCAAAGGTCTGTAGCTTAGTATTTCTATGGGTGGGTAAGATCTTACTGGTCAGTGGAGTGCTAGGTAGTTCTTGTAATCACAGGTACACACAGAATTTGTACAGCACAAAACATCCAGAACCCCCAACTTTATATCCCTAAATTTCAGGTTACTTAATGTGAATGGAAATCATAATCCAGTAAAACTCAGGGACTGAAATTGCTATAGTACATTTATTTTCTGCTGATATAGTTTTAAATTTTATTTCAGCTTCAATAAAATGATGTGTGTTTATATCTTACATTGTTTTTCCTTTCGTCCATCATCATCTTGCTCACTTCCAAATGAAGGAAACAACAGAGGTGTTTTGGGTTGCTGGGTAGGAGAATTGAAATATGTGGTCAAACAAGTGGCGAATTCTCTTTTCTTTTAGGTTTAGTTATGTTACAAGATAAATCACTAACTGTTACATTTTCTGGCTTGGGTGCCATTATGAGAACCTGGTAGGGAATTAAAGAAAGACACTGCTAGCAGAGAACTAAAAATGCTGCCCAGAAATGAGCATTTTCTACACCTGCTGTAGTAGAATCCACTTGGCGTGGCAGCGTGAATTCCAGATTTGCGAGAGAAGTGCTGTTTTTTCCATGGCTTTAGCTTTGTAGAGAGGATTACTTGATGAAATTCTGGGCCCCTTTCAAGATTAAGGGAAACTCTGTTTGGGAGGACTTAGAGGTGAGCTCTAACTTTTCATTTGTGGGGGGATTCAAGTGCCTCCTTCTCACTTGTGTCACTGCAGAATTTCCTTTACTCTAGAGGGCTTCAGATTTCTTTAAGATTTTATTCTAGCTGTGTTTTGCCAGACATAGTGTTTTCAGTTCTTTCTGCTGCCACACAGGAACACCTTCATTTGTTCATATAGGATATAGCAGAGTCAGAGCCTGAGACAGTCTCAACTTTACATGAACCTCACCAACACTGGACCACTTGTTTATCCAGTCCAATCTCAGAAGGACTCTTTGCTGCATCTGCAGTTGGCTATACCATATGCTTGAGAAGTTGTGCTTCTCTGAGAGGAATTTTCCCATAGGGAAGGACCTCAGACTATAGTCTTATTTTTGGACTGTAAATGAATTACCCACAATACTATAGCAGCTTCTTGGGTGATAACCCAATGAATATGATTTGTTCTTGTGAATCTGCCATGTGCGAGATGGTGTATCCTCAGAAGGCAGCTGGTTATTTGCAAAGATCTCTGCATTATCTTAAAGGTGCAAAGATGATCCTGAACCTGAGCCTTTCTGCAGGCAGAGCTCCAACGTATATAACTGAAGGACATATCATGATGTTTACATGTCCTTAAATGAGAGTGCAGAGTATCTTAGGTAAATGAGAAAATACTGTGCAATGGTAGTGGGAGGACTCAGCTGAAACATGATGTATTAAGCTGGGCATGCTTCACCAAAAACTCTGTAGCAGTATAGTCCTTTCAGAAGTAGTTCTGTTGCTTTTAAGGAAGGTTGTTTTAAGGGCATGTTTTACTTTATGTGGCAGAAGTTCTGGTTTTGGTTGCTACTTCAGCATCCCCTGATGGGGGATGCTTATGGCACTAAGTTTGCTTAAAAATAAAGCAGTTCAGCCTGTGAGAAGCTAAATTATATACATTTAATAAATGTATATAATAAAACATATACATTTAATAAAGGGGGTCCCTCTTGAAATTCAAGTGGTTTGTGGCATGCAGAGGATCAGAGGAGATCATCAGATAGTCCGTTTTGGTCTTCAATGTGTCAATTCTAGGATACAAAGAGATTGTGTGGAAGAGAAGCAAAGGAATTCAGGCTAAAAAAGAAAACTGTGAAGTCTAAAGATAGACAATAAAGTCTCTTGTGCCAGTGTAGACTTCTCCATCATGATCTCTGAGGAGCAGTGACTGGAGATAATTTTGTGCAATTCACTTGTTATCTATTTCATCAGGCAAACCACCAGCATAGATGTCTCATGATGCTCGTGGTTTCAAATGAGCAGTGATATAAAGGGTTGTACGTTCAGAGTTTTGTTGTTAACTTCATTGAGACAATGAGTGGATTTACAGTCTGAAGGATGGAAGATGTGGCCATGAGAGGAGCACAAGGCAATGCAAAAGGCAGTGCAAATGGTTGTATTGAAGCCCCTGGATGCCCACAGTAATTGAGCAGTGTGAGGATTTTTTATTATGCAGTGACTGAATATTTCTCAGAAAGTTCCCTTTCATGCTGCAACAAACCAAGTGGTCAAGGAACTGGAATATTTGGCAGATGTGACACTGAATCTCAGTTCATATTGGATTCTCTGCCTGAGAATGGATGGTCAAAAGTCAGATGTGCTCTCTATAGCTGGGATATAGACTTGTTGGGGAACCTGACAGATAATGATTGCTACATATAGCTTGTAACTGATTTTAATTTTTTAAAGTTTTCATCTTTTATTACTAATTTACACTTTTACTGCTACTAGAAGACAGTAGTTTTCTTGTAGTTGCCGTGGCATTTAATTTTGTTTTTGTTGAAGTAAAAGAAATTGTTCTAGACCCAGCATAGGAGCAGGGGAATAGAAACCTCATTTTTCTTCAGTACCTGGATTCATTATAAGTGGGATGCTTGATTTTGTGCATCTCATATTTTGCAAATAAATAAGATAAGCCTTTGTTCTTGAACCATATTTTTTTTTCTGTTTGGCGTAAGTATGTCCCTTCTCAATGCATTTGTACATATCCAGCAAGCGCCTGCTGAGGCATAACTCCGACACCTGGAGCAGCTGTAACTACTTTCCTTGCTTTCCTAACTAGCAAGTGCTGCATAACAAAGCAGAAGGCTTCCAGAATTCTCTAGTCTCCCTTTTTTTTTTTTTTTCAATAACTAACATGGGTATCACAGTGCTTGATGATGTCACACAGAATAAATCCCTTGAGACAGTTTTAACTGATACATGTAAGCTTTTGAAATGGTATATTTTTCTTTCATGGCAAGAGCACATTTATAGTGGTATTTTCATAATTCTGTTTCAGATGAGAAGAAGCAGATGGTTGCAAATGTTGAGAAACAGCTCGAAGAAGCAAGGGAACTGGTACGTTTTGGATTTTCATATGTAAACTGCAAATTCCTAGGGAAAATAATAGGATCATTAGGGGTAACATTTATCACAGATGATGTCCTAAAAATACTTAACAATAACTAAATTAGAAAATGTAATCATATTTTTTAAATAGTTCTTATTTGAGAATATGAAATACCCAAGAGGAGTGTATCCGTTTTTAATCTTGTGTTAAGTGATTTAACGTTTGCATTATTGCTGTAAACTGTTACAGGCTGCTACAGGCTTTGAGTTGTGGATTATGTCTCTTACTTTAGGGAATTAATTAAATATTTACACACCTGGAGCATTTGGGTTTTTTTTGTCTTGTAGACCCATGCATCTATTTGAACTGTCTCATTGTCTTGTAGAGCAGTAGATCTTTTCTTCTCTTTTAACAAGTGAGGTATAAAGATATGTGGTTGTTTGAGGTCAAGGGAACAATGGTAGTGTGCAGTACTGATCTGAGAAGAGTATATATGTTAACCTATAATTAGTTAGTGGTCCACACTGATAGAAGAAAGCAATATGTGTTAAGCAGCTGTGACTTTTTTTTTTTTTCATTTTGTTCCCATTACAGCCTGCCATGTCCTCATCTGGATGGAGTATAAAAGTAAAGTTTTGTAGATGTGGAGTAACTGAGCAAAGGTGTGGGTGACAGTTGAGATAGACTTTTTCCCACATGGCCAATATTTCCTTGCCTGAAGTTGCTCTTGGTTATTGCTTGTGAATGTGTTTGGTCTATCTAGTGTCAGAAATGTAATCTGACCCTTAGGGTAGGTAAAGGAAATTAGTTCTTGCTGAAAGTTCTTACGATTGAGCAACTTAAATCAATGGTTTGGTTACTAACTAAACAGTAATATTGAAATTCACTTTTTTAAGTGGCATGGAAAGAAAAAGGTCTCTAGAGTGTTTGTTGACATACCTTGTGCTTCTAGTTTAAGAATTGAATTAATCTTGTAGACCAGAGCATTGGAGTAACATCTGGGAGAGCTGGATCTTGGGATGACTCCCTGCAGGTTTACCCTGTGAGGATGGCAAGGCACCTAACCTCTCTGAGTTGGTATTCTCAGTGAGAGACATGGTAAAATTACTGTCCCACCTCATGAGGATGTTCTGAAGATATATTAAGGCCTTTTGGGCACTTTCATATTCAAAGAGCTGAAAAAAAGTAAAAATCTAGAAATATTTTTCATCTTCTTTTTGCTACAATTTGACATAGTAAAAAGGTATAGCAGTAGACGGAAATTGTAGCAGGGGTGGTCTGATGAAAAATCATTCAGATTGGGTTTTCTACTCAAAGTAAGATTGGAAGGAGCAGAAATTGAGTTAATAGCTCATTACTTCTCTCCTTATGTCAGAAAAAGATCATCTAAATTTGTATTTATTATAAGATTAAAAAGTAAATCCTGTATCTGTATTTCTATCCTAATGATGATCTTCATTTAATGTACTGGCTTTTCTTTCACGCTTTTGTTTTAGATCTTGTTGCTAATGCTGCTAGACAGGTGCTTAATTCAATTATTGGCTTAAAGCAATTACCGAACATGTTTGTGATTAATGTCAAGGCTTGGGTTTAAAAATCAATTTGAACAAACCTGCTAATAACAGAACTGATTAAAAAGATCCTCTTTTAAACTAAAGGCTGCAGTAGAAAATAAAAATAAACCTAATTCCTCGCTACTGATAGTTTTCATACATTGTTTTGCTTCATTGTCTTGTCTAGTGAAAGCTGGGTTTAGCTGATTTTATTTTTATTTCCTACTTGGCTAGGAAATAGCACTCTCATGTATTATAAATATTATTGTAGAGATAATTTATTTACATTGACTAACCATTGATTGTTTTAAAACAGTCTGCTTTGTTTGGGTAAAATCACTGGTGTAATTGATTTGATCTATGTGCAAAACTGACACCAAAACTTTCAGACTCCCAGCTGCCTTTTCAAACCAGAGCTGTGGAGTAAGAGATCTCTGGAGAGAAATCCTGTCCTTCTACATCCTGTGTGGAGTATCTGAATGTTATTTTTACCAGGTTTTTAAGCAAGGTGAATGTTGTGATAACCCTAGGGAAATTCTTTGAGTATAAAATCTACCATGTGCTAGAAGAGCTGGAATTAGCATTTTTGATTGAAATTCTACTTTTAAGAAGAAAAAGCTGTCTGTGTGTTATTTGCCTTTATGTTTTATGAGGGATGCACCACAAAATTGTTGTGCTGCAAATGCTAAATTATTCTTATCTAGACACTTGGCTTTTTAATAATGCTCATTAAATTTAGTGTTGCAAAGGCCAGGTTATTCTTATTTAGACACTTGTGTTTTTTAGTATAGATCTCTATCTTAGTTTCAGGACTTTAGAATCAGAATAAAACAGTGAAGCTTACAAATTTCATAAAATGATAGCAACTGTCCAGAGTGATTTCATGTGGAAAAGTTCCTGCAGGAGGGGGAGACTTATTTTGGGGTCCCAATGGACAGCAGCAGCAGCACTACCTTACTTTGTTGTATTTTTGAATGGAAATACCAGTGGCTGTTTTGCTTTATGCTGTATTCGGTGCTGGGAGTGTACGGAGTGTTGTTAGGAGCAAACCTACTAGGTTAAACCCATCAGAAGCCTTAAGGATGGGGACTGGTTTATGAATCTGGGCCAAAATGCTCAGCTTCATCACAGTGGTGGCATGTTTGAACACAAGCAGTAACAGAAGTTTGAGCTTGTAGGTTTTCTAAAGAAAACTTGAGCTTCTACAGAAGTTTTGAGAATTAAGTGCCGGGTTATTTTTATCTTTAAGTAGAATTTAGCTCTATTCTTGCTTGTGTATGAAAAATATGATTTTATGACCAATAATATGAGGCTTGAAAGTGAAGAGGCATGAAATTAGGTTGTATTTAGGTTCACACCTGCTTGGACCACTATCTTCTGCATGACTTTGCATGGAAATTTATCAGTCCAGCCACAAAGTGTACCAGTTTAATCTCATGATTAAAAAAAAAAAAAAAGGCATTAGATGTTGGTCAGCTTAAATATGCATGCTTCATCATTGTTCCTTGGACCTTAACACTCTCTGATATCGACTGCTTAGAACGAACGTTTTGGATTTTATGGACTATGGTCTGATCCTTTCTGCAAATTCTGTATTCACTGTGAGATGGTTTCATTTTTATATAATAGATAAGAATTGAGACTTCATTAAAATATCCTGACCTTGCACATATAATTATATAAATATAAGAGGAATGTTTTCTGTGTTTATAGAACATTTGAGATCAAATATGTTGAGATGAAATTGATAAGAAATAAGCCATTAATTCCAGCTATCGGTTTAATTTATAATACCCCTTTGGAAAGTTAAGCCTGAGCCAAAGAACTGGGTAGAATTAGAAACTGATTTGCATGTTTCAGTTCATTACTGACTATTTAATTAAAATCTGCTTTACAGTTTATTATTGAATATCATTTTGTATAATCAGAATAGATCAGGCGGGATGACTTCTGAGTATCTGGTAATTCCACTGATTAAATTCACATGCTTTTCTTACGATATGAGGATGAAATTTCAAAGTGTAAGCAAGCGATTACATAGGAGTAAACTGTAGCTGTCCCTTGTGAAGACCTGTAACCAGTAGCTTGGGACCCTAATTGAAAGGCATTTCTGTTCCAATGCCATATTGCTCAGCTGAGATCAGTAGGAGGTGAGTAAATATTGTTTCAGGTGCTTACAGCAACCAAGGAGAGATATTCTTTTATCTTTTTGAAGTAAGTTGGAAAGGTTTTAAAAGGCAGGTAAGGGAACCTTCAGCTGTGCAAAACAGAATTCCCGAATAGACAGCACCATGTAGAGGAGGCTCCATGACCCAATGGGCAGGTAATTAGCAGGCAGCTTAGCCCTGGTTTATAACTGTTTTCGATTTTCTGTACCTCTGTGCCATATTTTTGCATTTCAGGCCCCTTAGTATTCTACATGGCAAGAATAAATAGAAAAGGCTTTTGAAAGATATGTTCTATCTCTGATGTTTTAATGCATTCAACTGTATACAAGTTCTTGAATAGTATTGTCATTAAACCCTGAAATTCAGCTATTTAATATACCTACATACAGATCTGGGATGTAGAGTTAGGCAGTCAGTTCAGGCTTTGTAATACTGCTGAGTAAGCAGTATTTAAAAGATCAAGAATTATTTTATTAAACATAGAGGCTGGTGGTAAATAAAACTTTAAACATGTTATATGCACAGACACATGTATATATACATGTACATGCATATATATACACACAAACATGTGTGTATGTGTATAAAAATAAATAAATTACCTTTTTCAGCCAAGGGTTTTCAAAACCAGACAGCTGGAAGGAGATAGGCTTTTTTCTGAACTATGCTCATTTGCAGGAAGTTATTTAACCTCAGTTTCACTATTTTCTTGTAATAAAATGTATTCATCACATTTGGAATTGAAATTCAGAAATGTTTGAGTAGAATCATTCCTTCTAAGTGTTAATAATATTAACTTTGTCACTTGTTTGTTGACTTAAGGCTGTGTAAAGATTTTGATAATTTGTTTATATATTGCAGAATAGTCAACATTTTTCTTGGTAAAGAAGGAATGTTTCTTAGTATTTGTAAACAATTTAGATAAATTCATCCTTGCTTTAATTACCTGTTTGATTTACATGTCTCTTTATTTTTACTTACTAGCTTGAGCAGATGGAACTTGAAGTTCGAGAGATCCCACCTCAAAGCCGAGGAATGTACAGCAGTCGAATGAGAAGCTACAAACAAGAAATGGGAAAACTTGAAGCTGATTTTGTGAGTTTTTAACATATTACATAAAGAAGGCATCTATGAGAATTTTTAAAATATAATAATGCAGTTATTCGGGCAACTGAGAGGGTATTTTTGACTAGTGCAGGAGATGAGTTCTGCATGTATCTTGCTGTATTTGTGTGCAGATGAAAACCAAACTGGGAAGGAGAAGCTTTTGTTTTTGTTGCAGTCTCATACCAGTACTCAAGTTGCTAGCCTTCTTTCCCTTTGCCCTGGATCTGCATTGTTTCTGTGCCATTAAACATTGTGAGTGTTAATGCTGTAGGCAAAATAGTCAGCTTTTAATCCTATTTATCAAGGAATGACTGGTGGAACATCAGAATTAATACTTAAATTATAACGTAAGTATACTGTGAGTGGAAAATAATGGTTCGTTTAAGACAGCTTGTAGTAATGTGGGCAGTAACATGAAAAGCAATATAATCTCCAATCCATGAGGTTTTTAATGTAGTTTATCTCACGTGCACTTCATTTTTTAGTCTCTGTGATTTCTTTTCCGTTGCACTTAGATTCTTCTTGACTTTTGTACAAATCAGTTATAAATACTACATTTTTCAAGTAACGGATGCAAACTAACAAGATTCCCTTGTCTAGGGGCTTCTGCTACAGTTATCAGTCCTGTTTTGTGACTAGGATTTGCATTGAATAGATTTACATAGAGACAAAACTGTTTCCTCTAAAATCCTGAAAAAGTTCAAAGGGATTGCAAAGTGTAAGAAAATGCTGTGTTAATTGGCAGCAGCTCAATTCCTCCAGGGTAGAGAGAAATAAATAACTAGTGGCGGTATTTTCCATTCACTGGAGAACAGTGAATTTTCTCAGGTTGCTGGCAGCAGTTTATTCCTTCAGGGGAAGGGAGTCAATGTTTATACCTGCAGCCAGGAAATCCAGCTGACTGTCACTCCTCTGTGCTTCTGCCAAGTTGAGGAGTCGCACAAAAATGTATTAATTAGAAGATGGTTGCAATTTTTTAAAGTTTGAGGAATATTAGGATAAAAGACTTGCATCAAAATTTTGAGACAATCTCATGCTGTTCCCCTGTAGGAAGTGCATATGGCCCTGCTGGCTAAACAGTGGCTTCCAAGAGAGAGCAATTTCTGGACCAGTAGTGAACGCTGTTTATCTTCTCAGATGTGGGAGCATTTGCTGTTAGCATGTATTTGTGGCTGGCCTGATTCTCTATTTAGGCAGACAGGGGAATTGGTACTTCCATATTCCCAGGCAATAGGGAATAGAAGAGTTCAGAAGTGAACACTCTTTATGGAAAAGGAGAAATGAGCATGTGGGAGAAATGCATCATAGCACGAGGAGTTACATGATCGAAAGAACATAAGTTTGTGCTCAGAGCAAAGGAGCAAGAACAACATGAGAAAGAGGAAGGAACAGATCATAATAATGGGAAAAAAACAACAGCCCAAACCCAAGGATGGCATTCATCAGAAGATGAATGAAAGAAAGTAGACTGAAGGATGGAGCAAAGTACTGAAAGAAAACAATGCCTATGCTTGGAAAAATCTCAGTTATATAGAAAATAGTGTTGTTACGACTAAGTTCCTTACATAATTCCAATTTCTAAGTACTAATATTTTTCTAAGTTTGTATGTGAGGGTTTGAGAATCTTTTGGGATTATTCTCCAGTCACATAGCAACTTGTTGGAAACTATATAACAAAATGATTCAGTTGTGAGTTCAAAGAGGGAAGAGGAGGAAGGAAAGGAAATGTTATTTTGACTCTATAAGCTGCACGGCTGTTGAAGGTAGAAGCTGAAAATATTCTGACCTGTTTGACTGTAAGCAAAGCATGTAGAGTTTATGTAAGAACTTTAGCAGACCTTTAGGGAAAGTAGATCTAAGTACTTTTAAAATTAATTCACTTCTTTAGATTAAGGGAAATTCTTAACTGGAAGTGATACTGGCAATTTCAGGTTATGATCAGCTTCCAGGTTTGCTGGTCAAGTTCTTGGCTCTTCCAAAAAGCACGCAGATGTGAGCTTGTGAAGTTAAGTGTTGTTCTTCATAAATGGTGTTGGAATCTCAGCTGGATCCCACTGTATTTGGCTTGGCATTTTCCTGTGTGAAGTAGCACTGCGCAGAGGACATTTCTCAATCATCTTGAAGTGCGTGTTTCATTTTAAAGAAATCATGTCTGTGAAATGAATTGCAAAAATTACATACCTCAATATACAGTCTTTTTCATTAAGTTCTATGTTTCAAACATGAAGTGAATGCAGAATGGGCACTTGTAGTTTTCTTTTATATTCATCATAATGAAACATGAGTTTTGATCTTGTGGTTATTTTCATGCCTTATAGCATCTTGAAATTTTGCTCTCACCCAAGCAGTCATGGAAAACAGCAGCACAGCAACATATTTAAAAGTTAGGAAAAGGAAACATGAGGTACACGGACTGTCCAGTCTTTACTTGCAGGATAGACAATATTAAGGTTTATTTGTGATATGTAATATCTAATTGGTGAGCTCTTGGGCAGTAAGTGTAATAATGACAAAGCAGTGACTATCACTTTAATATTATTTACTACATGGTGTGGCATCTTAATGAATATATAGTGTTTTTTTCTATGCACTTTACTATGCCAGAAGTATATTCTGAAAAATAAGGATTTAAGTTCAGTTGAGCTGTGCTTTGAAAAGTTACTCTGAACATGGCTTGTTCGTCTCTAAATTTGTAATCAAATAGGAACAAGTTGCAAATAGGAGATTTATTTCCCCTCATAGCTAATCCTTGTTATCTCGAGTCATGCGTTGATATCAGTCCTCTGCAATCCAAAGGTGTGTGTGGAGGCAATGACATTTACCCCATGCACTGTATTGCACACAGGTAGTTGGTAACCCACTAATTGCATTAAATCACAGCTGAGGAGAAAAAAGCCACCTTGCTCCGTCTTGTCCCTCTCTCTTGGAGAGGAAAATTAACAAAGCAAGCATTGCACCTCAACTTAAGGTAGCAGTGGTTTCTGATGCTTGCCTCAGTGCTGTGCAGTATTCCGTGGGGAACAGATGCCTGGGGAGAAATATAAGAATAGGGCAAGTATAAAGTGATACTTCTTTGCAAAAAGGCTGTGTGCACCTCAAAAGGCTAAGTTTCAGGCTTGCTTACTGTGTGTGATAAACGTATCAAAACAGAATAAAACTGTTTGTTAAACCTTATGCTGTCTTGCTTAAGTTGCAGTTTTAAATCTTGGTTTTATTATCTTATTTTCAATAGTTTATACCAGTACCGCGCTTTTATAGCGGGGTTTCTCACCCGTTAGGTCACGAAAGCTGTAGTCCCAAAGCTGTGGTGA